>NC_133877.1:1153634-1397894 GCF_044706935.1 Curcuma longa
TGAATGGTTAGCTGTTTGTCGTACAAAGGCTCGTTCAACCATAGAAATATCGAACTCCAATATAGTACAACACCATGATACATTTCAAAATGAAGAAGTAGAGATACATTTAGTAGATTCTCAGATTTAAAATTCATCTGTTTTATTGTAGATACTAATGTATCTTACCAGAAGATAGATGATAGAGAGATGTCGAGCAGTGAAGAGGTTATTGAACTAACTGAGTCTAATGAAGAGGATCAAGAAAATATTAATGTTGATGATTTAGATTGTAACGATGAATGAAAACTACTTGTTTTGTTAAAATATGTTTATCTCATAATTAATACTTATTTGTCTCGTCCATGAACAATAAATATGTTTATCTAAGGTAGTTAGATTTTGCTCATGTTGCTTGACTTTTGTTATTTTTTGTACCTTGTCATACTGTAGACTATAAGTGTTAAATTGAAATGCAATATAAATTTTTTTCAGCTCTTAAAGGTTTAGCCCAGTGATGTTTGTACCTTGTCATACTGTAGAATACTTGAATGTATTAAATGACAGTGGTTGCAATGCTTTAGAGCCACGCTGTGACATGATCAAGGAACTGTTTCTACAAATATACTTGTAACTATCTTTGACTGTCATAGTCTTCTAAGATTATAGTTATCCAACTTGTGTAGCGTCATTATCACCTTTGTTCTTCTGAAACTATCAGTTGGAGTTTTTGTTGTTTATTATTTAAATGCGAAGAATGCATGCTAATTTATTTGAGTTGGTAGTTTCGGTTTGTTCTGCATTTTGTAAATTTTCTTGTTCATATTAAATGCTCCGTTAACCTGTTCTCCTTGATTCCTTGTGATATGCTAACACATCCAATGTGGGCATTTGTAAAGCAAACCAAGCCCCATAGAAATAAAGATTATATCTTACTTCTTTTGTGCACAATTGGAACGAGAAATTCCAAAAGATCCAGATAGGCAGACACTCATTTTCTAAAAAAGTTTACAAATAAGACTTTTACTTGTAACTCTTATCATCTTAAACTATCAATACATGAACTGCATTGCATTGCAAGGGAAATGGTGCCATTTTGGAAATGGTGCAGACCTCCGTGAGAGGGAGAGGGAAGCCTTCCACTAGGTGTGCCTTGGAAGAAGGGCATGGGAATCTTGGGTTCCCATCACTTGTCAGTGGAAGCTATCAACCATAGAGCTAATCTTTAGGTGAGGGAGGCAGAGTAGGTTTGTAGAGATACAAGCCTCATAAGGTGGCAGCTGATCGTCTCCTTTAGAAGTGTTATATTGAGATAAAGCATTTACTTTGTTCAAGTTTGATTCTACATGTTCCGTTTCCAGAGAAGTACATTTCCCTCTTTGCAAGTCCTTTACTGAACTGTTGGTACCTCTAAGATCCATTCTAGTTTTTATATCATCCGATACAAACTCTTCCTTCCTCAGCATTTGACTAACTCCATAAGACTATTTAACATCGAATTCATTCCTCCTGGTAAGTTGTGCCCCTGTAACATGAATATAATGCTGTAGACAAGGCTATGAGAATATAGAAAAGAGATTGTGACAAATCCTTAGTGTTTATTTGAATAGAAGCTCATTGAAACAATAACCAAACTACAAGAAAATCCGTCTTTAACAACACTCAAGAAAAGACATCGGTTTTATGTCAAAACCGATGTCATTTACTACAAGAAAATCGGTTTTTAACAACAGTTTTAACAAAAACCGATGTCTTTGAGACATCGGTTGGAGCCTACGACAACGATTTTTGGAGGCTACAATAACGGTTTTAAAATCGATGTTTATGTGCGCTTTCAACAACGATTTTTGAAGACTACGACAACGGTTTGAAAACCGTTGTCTATTTGCGCTTTCAACAACGGTTTTGGAAGCTATAACAACATTTTAAAACCGATGTCTATTTGCGCTTTCAACAACGGTTTTGGAAGCTATAACAACAATTTAAAACCGTTGTATATTTTCGTTGTCTTTGAGAGGTTGATTGGAGACTACGACAACAGTTTTTGGAGGATACAACAACGGTTTTAAAACCGTTGTCTATGTGCGCTTTTAACAACGGTTTTTGAAGACTACGACAACGGTTTGAAAACCGTTGTCTATGTGCGCTTTCAACAACGATTTTGGAAGCTATAACAACAATTTAAAATCGTTGTCTATTTGCGCTTTCAACAACGGTTTTGGAAGCTATAACAACGGTTTTGGAAGCTCCCTCCAAATATTTCTTCCACTACGCGCTTCTAAAACCCCTAGACCCGCGCTTCCAATTCCCTACACCCGGCCGACTTAACCACTGCGCGCTTGCCCTTTTAAATATTAAAATAGCATATTAAATTATTTATGATAATGAATTATATTAATGAAAAATTAAATCATAATATAAAAATATTAAGTGCAATCTATTTTAATTATTGATATATTTAAATTTTATTTTGATATTTATATCAAATCCCTTTTGTATCTTTTACTTTTATCAATTTATTTTGATACACTACAAGAAAAATGATTTTAGAAGACACTATCTAATGAGGCATTTTAGTTAAAATGCATCAAAATGTAATTTTTGAGGCACTTAAAATTTGAGTGGTATTTTTGTAATAAAATCATGAAAATTGTAATTTTTTTGTTTTTCTTTTCCTTTACCTTTTCCCTCTTCTTACTTCACAGAACCCTATTATTACGGTAACAAAAATAAACAACATTCTATTTTTTTTATTTCTACCCTTAAAAAAATATTTTATCAATCTATTTTTTGAAAAATATTTTACACCAATGAGATATTTTGAACGAATAATGAACCTTTACATGTACATCCTTAACGGGCCGGAAGAGTTAATGGGCCTGCAATGGTCAGCAACTGATTAGAACGCCATGGTCAGCTTCTCAATAGATCCTCCTCGACATCGCCGATTGTCCTCGATTCCCATCGATCGGGGGCCTCGAGAGGCGGCGCATCGCAGTTAGGGTTCTTCTCCTTCCAGCATGGAGCAGGAACGGCAGAAAAGGGAGGCGGCGGAGAAGTCGGAGTTCGAGCCCCCCAACATCCCGATCCTGTGCGCCAACAACTGCGGCTTCTTCGGAAGCCCCGCGACGAACAACCTCTGCTCCAAATGCTACAAGGACTACTACTTGACTAAATCCAAGGCGTCGATGGAGACGCTCGCAATCCCGCTGGCCGTTGATCCAAAACTGCTCGAAGAGAAGCCGATCGTAGCCGACGCGATCGACGCTGGATCTGCGAGCTTGGGCGGGCATGGGGATGCGGCGTCAGAGAGCTCTGCCGCGCCGCCGAAGAATCGTTGCGGTTACTGCAATAAGAAGGTGGGATTGATGGGGTTTATGTGCCGTTGCGGGGAGGTGTTCTGTTCTGTGCACAGGTACTCCGATGAGCACGATTGTACCTTCGACTACAAGGCCTCTGGCCAGGAGGCGATCTCCAAGGCAAACCCTGTCGTAAAGATGGACAAGCTTGACAAAATTTGACGGCCATGGCTACCTCATTGGTATGTTCTTCTTCCTGAAACAATAAATATATCCACAGCTTTGCATGAAAAATTCTCTCATTGTTCTATCTGAATTTGTCTGCGTAGTCACGTGTATAGTTTGGTTATTTTTCTGGATTGATCTGGTTACTGGCTACAATTTCCAGAAACTATGTACTATGTGAATACTAGAAATGATTGGTGTCATTATTGCTTTTCATGGTTGATATTTCTTCTACCAAACATCTTCCCACACTTACTTTGTTAAGTCAGTCGATGAAATTACTACCAAAATTGAGGTTGTTTGGATCTTCAAAAATTAAACTATCTTGTCGCATTTTGCTTTGAGTGATCATTTCACCATAGTTAAGCTACTTCTCCACCTGATTATTGTTCATCCTATACTAAGAGAAAGATAATTTCTTCTTCATATCATTCTCTTATTGTTGAATCCGGATTTACCTCTGTAATCATGTACCGTTTGGCTATTTTGCTGATTGTCTGGTTACTGGTTACAATTTTCGAAAACATATGTATTGTGTGAATGCTAGGAAGTGATTGTTGGCATCATTATTGATTTGAATGGATGAGATTTCTTTGTTACACAGGCAGTCAACATCTTCTCATACTTATGTTGTTAATTCAGCCTTAGGAATTGTCTTTAGCGCCTAAAATTTAGGTGGTTAAGACATTCAAAAGTTAAACTATTTTGTCATGTTCTGTCTTGGGCAATCATATTCACCATAGTTAAGCTACACCCAGTTAAGGGTCTGCCTATGCTGTGCGAAAGATAGTCGCTTCTTCATATCATATCAGAAGCTTCTCACCAAACCATCTTAGTACAGCCTCTAAAATAGTCGTCTCATCCTAACTTCCAAATCTGTGGTCAATCAGCTAAAAGGTGAAAATTTACAACTGATGAGATAAAATTGGTATGGAACAATGCTGATGACATACAGCATAACACTAGGAGAGAAGGATTACATTTGACAATAAGGAATGCCAGCTGCCTAAGTTTTTGTAATCCCAGTTGAGTAAGGGACCCTGAGATCCGACCACCTTGCAAAGAGTAAAGAATCTAAGAAAGAGTGGTATGAAGGAAATTTGAACTTATCGACGACAACTCTCATCAGTAGGATCGCTACCATTTCATCTGACCATTCTAACACCATACAGATTGTTTGGCATACAGTGATGGAACCAATAGATTTTCGCATAATGATTGATTCAAACATTGCACGAGAATCATGGAGTCATCCAGGAGAAAGAGTTTCTTAGATAGTTTCCTATGAGGCAGTCTTAACTGTGTGGCTGAGGAAACTATGGGTCTCTGTCAATTTGCCAAGTGGTGATTGATAAAATAAAGAAAATAAATCATTCCATATTTTTGTCTTGGCAATCATCAAGGTGGAAGACAAAATGTAAAAGGTTTTCCCCAACGATTTTGTGGTTGGATTAAGGAGTGTATCTCCACGGTATCCTATTCTATATCATTGAATGGTGGTGTATATGGTTTCTTTAGTGGAAAAAGGGGGCTACGGCAAGGTGATCCACTCTCTCCCCTCCTATTCGGCCTGTGCATAGAGGTTCTCTCAAGGAAGCTAAAGGAGAATTCCATGTTGCCTACTTTTCACTTTCATCCTATGTGTAAGGAGGTGGGCATCACACATTTAGTGTATGCCGATGATTTAATGTTATTTTGTAGAGCGGATGAGACATCGACCCAACACTTAGTGGATTGTATGAATCATTTTGGTAACATCTCGGGCCTTAGGGCAAACCCACAAAAGACACAAGTATACATGGCGGGTGTGGACAATAACTTGAAGATGCGTTTATTGCAAATTATGGGCTTTTCGGAAGGCAAATTTCCATTTAGATATCTTGGCATTCCTTTAGCGGCGGAGAAGCTAAGAATAGCAAACTATGGGCCACTACTTGAAGCCATCACAAGGAAGATCAACTCATGGCCGAAGCACACTCTTTCTTATGCCGGTCGCTTGGAGCTTGTAGGTACGGTCCTCCAAGGTATGGAATGTTTTTGGCTTTCCATGCTCCCTACTCCTAGTGGTGTCATTGATAAGATAAAAGCTATTTGCCGGAATTTTGTGTGGTCCTCAAAACACCCGCCCATTGCATGGTCAAAGATTTGTTCACCTAAACAAGATGGGGGCTATGGTCTTAGGGACCTCTTAGCATGGAATGAAGCATTGTTGTGCAAACTACTATGGAACATCCAAGCAAATAAGGACTCTCTTTGGGTTAAATGGGTAAAGCAACATTACATGAAAGGAGCAGATTTTTGGGCATGGCAAAGAAGGATTCGGATTCACCCCTAATCAAGCGGCTATTGGAGATTCGAAGCAAGTTGTTAGAGGGATCAAGTGATGTTGGGGCTGCTAATATGAAGCTGATTGAATGGTTTGCCGGAGCTGAAAATGGAGTTACAAATGCATACAACTTCTTCAAAGGTAGGGAGCCGGAGGTAACATGGAAAGCAATGGTGTGGAGGCCGGAAATCATGCCAAAGCACCGTTTTGCGCTATGGATGCTAGCGCAAGGGAGGTTGAGGACCAAAGATAGAATGGAGTATGAGCCAAACAAGGAGTGTGATATGTGCCGGAAACAAGTAGAATCAAACCAACATGTTTTCTTTGAGTGTCCGGTGGCTTGTGAACTTTGGTGCAAGGTAAAACAATGGCTGGAAATACAACATGATTTCAGATCTTTTGAGGAGTTACAACAGATTTTTGCGGAACATTACAAGGGGCACACGTGGAAAATGAAAGCACGCCATCTAGGCATCTCAAGCTCAATATACTATATATGGGAGGCTAGAAACAAATGTCGGTTTCACAATGTTGTTCCGGATGTATGCTGGCTATTCCGGAAAGTTCAGATTCATGTGTTTCGGTTTGTGGATGTTGCTCAAATGATGGCTGGAAGGCGCCCTCAACCTTGGCAGCATGGTGGACGGCATGCTGGAGGACAAGGGTAACATGATGGATTGCTGCTGGATGCTTCGGAGGTTTGATGTGTTGCTGTTCTCAAAGGCACGTGCACAACTTGGAGATGCTGGATTTTACCGAAGCTAAAGCAAGCTGGGCGGATCCTCATGGTGAGCTGCAGGATATGTTTACTTGAGGTTGTTGTTATGATAATAGAGCATGTTATGGTTTGTGTTGTAAGTGGAAAATGTTCCACAAATGTTCTTGATCATTGTGTTCATGATAACGTTGTAGTGTGTGTGCATGGCATGGGATGTGATGCCATGGTAGTGTTGCACGGTGTGGTGCATGTTTGTGTGGTATGTTAGGTATCTTTCCGGCGAGGAAGGGTGCTCTCCGGCGATTCTAGGGGCTTTTCAACGATCACAAGGGCGTGGTAAGGTGGTTTAGAGGTTGGACGAGGCTGGAGGGAGCTCCAAAAACGTTCCAGAGGGCACCAAGCATCAAACAAGCAGCTTTTCTGGCCACAGCACTAAGAAGGACGTTTTTCGGTGGTCGGAGGCTGCTCCGGCCATCTTCTCCGGCCACAACCTCCCCCACTCTCTCCCACTGGAGGTTGGGAACGCCCACACAAAATTTGGGGGCCAAACGAAAGGGGGAAGGGCTCCAACCGCTTGTAAAAGCGCAGCAAGGTCCAACTGGCAGCCTCCTGATCTGCAGGGCTGTCTTCTTGGGGTTTTCTTCATTTCCGGCCACTTCCGGCCAACTTCCGGCCATCCTCCGGCCAGGCACTGGTCAACAGCCGCCACAGGTCACCACAAACCAAGTGCCAAGTGGAGATAGCATTCTGGGCGGTGGCAGCAGCTCCAACACCATTAACAGCTCATTAGGAAGTAAGGAGGCAGCTCATTGGGCGGTGGGGAGGCAGCTGCACGTTGGTTGCTTGCATTTCTTCCATTGGGTGGCTTGGGTGGCATGCATCTTCCCTAGAACCAGCTGTCTAAATGGGAAAGAACAAGGAAAAAAGGAAAAAGAATAAAGACAGGTCAGCACAAAAGATTGCAAGACAAGTGGCACTTGAAGTTGAGGTGGATGAGGACTTGGAGCAGAACCATGCGGACATGGCATCCCATGTGGACGGTCAAGATCCTCAAAGGGAGGAAAGGGTAGGGATTTCTCACCTTTTGGATGAGCTGGAGGATCAAGATCATTTGGAGACAATAGAGACTGAAATAGAGGGTGGAGATCAAAGGATAACAGGTCAAGGGAAGACTAATCAGCAAACTTCTCCTACTGTGAATCAAAGAGCAGCGGACATAGCTGGTGATTTTTCTTCAACAGGTGATCTCAGAGGGCCACCTGAGGCTGCACTCCCTACTCCGGCAAGGGAACTCCGGCCACCACTTGAGAAAGGGGCGACGACAGCAGGAGAAGGAGGCGGAAGTGGGCAGCGGACAGAAACGGTAGAAGCAGCAGGGGTTTCTCGCAGGAACAGGGAATTTCGGGCAGTCCATGGCACCCAAACAACAAGGAACCAGGGAGGGATTGCTGGAGGGTTGGATACGCAGGAAGCTCAGCCACATATGGTTGAAGAGGCGGATCAAAATGTCCAGGAAAATGCAGGTGGAAATGCTAAGGAACAGATTGGTACTGAGCAGTTTGAGCGGCAGGATGCAGGGGCTCATGAACAGCGGGCAGAAGGTCTCCGGCAGCAGTTTCAGAGCAAGAAATCTTGGGCTGAATTGTTCAAGGATAATCGGAAAACCAAGCCCACAATGAACCTTGACCAATATGAGGCGAAGGGGGAAAGGATAGCATTTGGATATGAGGATATTGGCACCGTTGAGGACACAATAGGCTTTTGCTTAGTTGGTTGCTTCATGGGCGGGCATCCGGGTAAGAACGGGGTTCAATTCATAGCTAATCGATGGAGAGTTCGCTACAAGTATTTCATGCACAAATCAGGATGGGTGGTGTTTCGGTTTGATACGCAACAGGATAGAGATAAGGTGCTGAATGGAGGGCCATATTTTGCTTTTGGCATTCCGATCTTTCTAAAGTTAATGCCGAGATGTTTTTTATTCAATGAGGATGGGAGATATGTACCTGCGTGGATTCAGATTCATGGCCTTCCCCCGGACTGTTGGTCACAAACAGTCCTTAGTCGGATTGGTTCGGAGGTGGGCAAGCCCCTCTACACGGACCGCTTGACACGTACTAGGGAGAGGCTCGGTTATGCGAGGATGATGGTGGAGATCCCTGTTTTTGGGAAACGAGTGCGGGAGGTCCCGATTACCCTACCTACTGGAGTACAGTTGGATCTTCAGGTTATCTATGAGATGATGCCGGACTTCTGTGAGAATTGTCAAAGACTAGGACATCGGAGGGAAAATTGCGGGCTGAATGATAAACAGGCTGCGCAGCAGGAAAATGGGGCTGCTCGGGAGGTCCCAAATCAGGCAGAATTTCAAAGGGCAGCAAGGATGAGATCGAGGTCAGCTAGGCCACGCAACAGGTCCAGATACAGATGGCGTCCACGCCAACAATCGCAGCAAGGGCAGCAACAAGAGGAAGAGCAGCAAGTTGGCAACTCGGATGCGTTAGCAATCGTGGAAGTGCACAGTCCGTTGGCGTTTGAGCTTCCTCCAACTGATGAATGGCCAAATCAGGACACTCCACACGTGCAACCACAGTTTCCTGATGTGGTTTCACAGCAGGATGAGCAGGGAGATCAAAGCAGCCCCCCACAGCGAGATCAACAAAATTCTGGACAGATTGATAAACAAACAGGGCAGACTGATCATCAAGTGCGTGAGCAGTCCAATTCGGAGGTGAATGAGGTTTCTAGCGAGGGGAGTTCATCTACGGCTGCATCTACGGATCATACCCACACAAGGGGTGCTTCTCCCACCGGTTTGGAGACCTTTCAAGCATCAACCGGACCCAACGGAAGGACGGAACGCAATAGAAGGAATATCCAGCACACGGGTCGCCAACTACGGGCGCGAGCAGCCCGAAATGGTGTTCAATGAGGATTGCTTCATGGAATATTAGAGGCCTCCATAGGCCTCTAAAGCAGGAGGGGGTGCGGCACATCATCAAGCAAAAAGACATTCAAGTCATGGCTCTCCTTGAGACGAAATTAAGTTTGGACAGCTTGTCCGCCATGATGCAAAGGAAGTTTGCAGGTATGGGGCATGCTCACAACTTTGAATTTTCTAACCATGGGAGGATTTTGTTGTTGTGGGATTTCCAGCAGGTTGATTTGGAGGTTATTACAGTGCATGAGCAGTTCATCCATTGTCACATTGGATGTCGGGTTTCAGGAAGGAAGTACTTGGTGACTTTCTTGTATGGGCTTCATTCCATCGTTGCGAGGAGAATTTTATGGGAGGAGATGATGCAAATAGGGGACAACACGAGTGAACCATGGATGATTCTTGGTGATTTCAATTCCATCCTATCAATTGAAGACAAAGAAGGTGGAGTGCCGGTCACAAATTATGAAATGCGGGATCTACAAGCTTTGGTTCAAGCTTGTGGGCTAGAAGATCTTCGATCAGTGGGTTGCCGCCTCACTTGGACGAATGGGATGGTTTCTTCAAAGTTGGACAGGGCAATGGTTAATGCATATTGGTTGATGGATGAGTTTGATTCCCATGCAGAGTTCACTGCGCCGGGTTGCCTTTCTGATCACTCGGCAGCCATTATTCACATCATGGACAAGGATCGACCTCCCAACCGGCC
This sequence comes from Curcuma longa, assembly GCF_044706935.1. NCBI lineage: Eukaryota > Viridiplantae > Streptophyta > Magnoliopsida > Zingiberales > Zingiberaceae > Curcuma > Curcuma longa. The sequence continues at coordinate 1,163,829 of NC_133877.1, forward strand.
TTTTAAGTTTTTGAATATGTGGGCGCTTCACAAAGACTTCAAAACAGTGGTCCGGGACTCTTGGGCAGCTCCTATAGAAGGCACGGCCCAATACAAACTCAAAGGAAAGCTACTACGGTTGAAGGGGATTTTGAGGAAGCTTAATAAGGAGCATTTTGAGCATATTTCAGAAAAAGCAAAGAGGGCTAAGGACACTTTGGAAGACATGCAAAGAGGGATCCTTGAAGGTGAACCGGCCCCAACCAACTATGGTGACATAAGGAAAAAAGCGGTGTTGCTCATGGAGGCGGAAAAGATGTATTATCAACAAAGAGCAAAGCATACTTATCTTCGTAGCTCGGATAGATGCACAAGATTTTTCCATGATGTGGTTAAAAGAAACAACAAGAGGCATGCCATCACAACGCTAATCAAGCAAAATGGGGAAAGAACCACAAGTATGGGTGAAGTTGCGGAGGAATTTGTTGCTTTCTACCACTCACTTTTGGGATCTTCGGAGAGGTGCCGACCTTTGATGATTGAAGACATTTCGGGGCGGAAACTAACAGAGGGACAAGCTGTGAATTTGGTAAAATTGGTTGACAAAGGAGGAAATCAAAGCGGCCCTACATGATATTGGGTGGGACAAGGCGCCGGGGCCGGATGGGTACGGGGCTAAGTTCTTCACATCGGCATGGGAGGTGATAGAACCGGATTTCTTAGCGGCAATTCAAGAGTTCTTTCAAACGGGGCAGCTTCTAAAGCAGTGGAATCACTCACTCATATATCTGATACCGAAGAAAGATCATGCCTCAGGAGTTTCTGATTTTAGACCCATTTCTTGTTGCAATGTTTTCTACAAGGTAATCGCCAAGATTATTGCAAGGCGGTTGACGGAAGTTTTGGATTACTTATTGGATCCGGCACAGGTAGCTTTTATCCAGGGGCGTTCTATAGCAGATAACATACACTTGACCCAGGAGCTCCTACGGCGATATGCACGCAAAAGAATCTCCCCGAGATGCATGCTAAAGGTGGATTTGAAGAAGGCTTTTGATTCAGTGAACTGGGAGTTCATCATGGGTGCCCTTGAGGGCCTTGGTTTCCCCAGTCAGTTCAGAGGATGGATCAGTCAGTGTATCACCACAGTTACATACTCAGTGTCAGTTAATGGCGGAATATATGGCTTCTTCAGTGGCAGGCGTGGGCTCAGACAGGGAGACCCGATTTCACCATTGCTTTTTGGGCTTTGCATCGAGATATTCTCTAGAAGATTGAAAGTTGCCTCCTCATTGCCTACATTTCACTTCCATCCGAGGTGCAAGGAGGTGGGGCTCACACACTTGGCATACGCTGATGACCTTATGCTTTTCTGCAGGGCGGATGAGTCCTCCATCAAGGTGCTCACGGATTGCTTAAAAGGTTTTGGAGAAGAAGCTGGCCTATGGGCCAACCCAAGCAAATCTCACCTTTACATGGCCGGTGTACAAGAGGATGCAAAGGGAAGGTTGGTTCAAAGCACGGGTTTTCAGGAAGGTACCTTTCCATTCCGTTATTTGGGAATTCCGGTGGCGGCGGAGAAGCTACGAATATCAAATTATGGGCCCCTTCTCGAAGCCATTACAAAAAGGATAACCTCTTGGCCGAAGAACACTCTCTCATATGCCGGAAGGTTAGAATTGGTTAGATCGGTGCTTCAAGGAGTGGAGTGTTTTTGGCTCACCATGCTGCCCATTCCAAGCGCCATCATTGAGAAGATCAAATCTATATGCCGGAGGTTTGTTTGGTCATCAAAGCACCCCCCTACATCATGGACATCAATGTGCCTATCCAAAGAAGAAGGCGGTTATGGTATTCGAGACCTACATGCATGGAATGAGGCGTTGCTAAGCAAAACATTATGGGAGATTCAAGGAGGAAAGGACTCTTTGTGGATTCAATGGATAAAGCATCATTACATGAAGAGGGCAGATTTTTGGGCATGGGAGGTCAAGAAGGCAGATTCTCCACTTATAAAAAGGCTTTTGGAGGTTCGGCACAAGATACATCAAGGTGGAGGAGGGCAAGGCGAGGCAAACATGCTATTGCTTGAATGGTTTACATCAACAAAGAAAGGGGTTGCCAATGCATACGAGTTCTTTCGCCCCAAGCGCCCGGCGGTTTCATGGGCCTCGATGGTGTGGAGGCCGGAGTTGATGCCAAAGCATCGGTTCACCCTATGGTTGCTTGCAAATGGGAAACTTCGAACCGCGGATAGAATGACATATGAAATGCAGAAGGAGTGCGTGTTATGTGGACAAGCACCGGAAACAAATGAACATATTTTCTTTGAGTGCCAAATCACACGAAGACTTTGGGATAGGGTGAAGCAATGGCTGAGTATAACTTTTGAATTCCGGAAGATAGAAGAAATGCTAAGGGAGTTGGGTCAAAGATGCAAGGGAAAGCGACGCAAAGCCAAGAGCTGTCATCTTGCCTTATCTTGCTTGGTTTATGTTATTTGGGAGGCTCGGAATAGGAAGAAATTTGAGGGGAAAGTTCCGAACCTCGAGCACATGCTTCGGAAGATTCAATTGCATGTCCATAGATTCATTGATTGAAGGCAAACATAATCTGTGGGGAGAGGATGCTATGGTGAGTGGAGAAGGGCTGTGGAGGTTGACCTGCACGATGGCTAGGTGTGTCCACAGGAATCTGACGAGGAAGGGTGCTCTTCGGCGACCCTAGGGGCTTTCAGGTGATCTCAGGGCTGTGGTGAGATGGTTTAGAGGTTGGATGGGGCTGGAGGGAGCTCCAAAACATGATCTGGAGTGCAGCAAGCTTCAAACAAGCAGTTTTTCTGGCCCAGCACTGTGAAGGACGTTTTTCAGCGGTCGGAGGCTGCTCCGGCCATTTTTTCCGGCCACCACCTCCCCCATTTTCTTCCACTGGACGTTGGGAACAACTACACAAAATTTGGGGGTTAGAAGCAAGGTCCAAGCGGGCAGAAATGGGGGAAGGGCTCCAACTGCGTGCAGGAGAGCAGCAAGGTCCAAACGGGCAGAATGCTGAACTGAAGGGCTATCTTCTTGGAATTTTCTTCGTTTGGGACTTTTCACGTGGGGTTTTAGAGTCATCTGAGATGTACTTATGTAATTGAGAGAGTGTGTATGTAACCTTGCATTTGATGTATACCTATAAAGGTGAATGGATCCACCTAAATGATCCATCTAGTCCGCAGCAAACGGCTCGCGGTAAAGACGTTGCAAATCCGTTCTTGGCTGGGGTTTTGCCAAAAAGCCCACAAGGGTGAATAGGTCCACCATAGGCCTATCTAGTCCGCAGCAAACGGCTCGCGGTAAAGACTTGATAAATCCGTTTATAGCTGGTCACTTGCTAAAAGTGATGGCATTTTAGGATGCTGCCCTTCTTTGGGTGGAGTATGATCCCACCGAAAGGTGGAGGACTCCGGGAGCTGCTGATGGACTGATGACTGGAGGGATCGCTGATGATGGGACTCGAGAGGCAGATTACTTTCATCTAGATGCTTGGGAGATGCACCTGAGGAGGAGGTGGCCTGCTACTGCATTTTTCGCCTGTGCTTGTGGATGTGGCTGTTGATGAGTTTTGTTTTGCTGGTGTGACTATTGATGTGTTTTTGTGGTGGCTTTCAGTTTTTGTCATATTTCTGTAGTATCTTGGTGTTATTGTAGCCCTATGTGTAGGGGCTTTTGTGTGTGAGTGCTAAGATATGTATTCATGCCTCAGACACCTCCTGTGTACAGGGGAGGTGCTGTCCGCATTTAGATTGTGAGAGGTAGTCAGTTGAGTGATCTATGCTTGAGTGACATGTATTTCTGGATACCTCTCGTTTCATGGGAAGGGTTCCAACCTCCCAAGTTTCTTTATATATTTACCTTTTCAGTGAACCGGGCCGGCCCTCGAGCCGAATCCCCGTGGACACTCGGACCGGATCCCGTCGGATACTCGAACCGAATCCTCATGGACATTCGAACCGGATCCCCTCAGATACTCGAGTCGAATCCCCGTAGACGCTCGAGCCGAATCCCCTCTCTGACCTTAGACTCGAGTCGAGTCTAAGGTCGAATCGAATCCCCCCGCAAACCGCACCCGAAGTCCTCATGAATGCGGATTCCTAGACCTGAGCCGAGTCCTCATAAGGACCCAATCCCCCTAGTCGGCTTGGTTGCGTTACTCCTTTTTGGACTCAGCTTTTGACCCGGTTCTGATGACCTTCAACCCTCTTGCCTTGCTCCATTAAAGACCACTCCTCCCATCATGCGTTTAATGATGCCCCTCCGACATTCCCACAATCAATCTTAGTCATGCTTTGACAGTTGTATGTGAAATGACCCTTCAGCCACAAGTTAATGATGAGCCACATGCTCTGATCATTCCATTCCTTCTGACAATATCTCTACCGATGATAGGACATATGCCTTACTTAAGACGTGACATGACGCCCATTGTAGAGATATATTAGGTTTGTCCTTCAAGGGAGGGGTATGCGCTCTCACACTTGAAACTTCTTACTTTCCTTCTGTTCTCCCTTTTTCCTTCCTCACGGACTGACTTAAGCATTGGAGTGGTCGAGCCAGGGCATCCCCTGACCTTCCTTCTCACGACTGCTGCGTTTGCAAGGTTCCTCCAGCCTCGCGGTCATCTCTTCACGCAATTTCATCTAATCCTGGTACTAAGGGGTCGTTGACGCATCCAGAAACTGATCTAGATAGGAACAGGTCTATTGATTTCAATGTTTAACCAAAACAAACTTTGGGGGCCCTTCATTGGTGAACATTTGCAAGTGATCAAACAGTTGCGATTTCACGTGATCTAAGCGTCTTGCATGGTTCGTCCTAGTCGAGCTCGAGTCCTAATAATATAACTTTTGTTGTGTGTGAGCTATCAAGATACATCGATTCTTAATTATTGAAGGAAAAGTAAAAACTAGTTAGATAACAAAATTTGATGTTGATAATTCCACATTTAGTTGGATCGTTACAACTAGACATTAGAAAAGCAAACTTGTATTATTCACTCAACTACTGAGTTTGAGTTTATAACATTAAAATTTATTAAGAACGACAATCAATTCTTGTAATTTCCATATTATTGTGAAAGCGAAATGTGTTTGATAACAAATCGTACTATTATTATTGTGCGGGGCCGACTTTAGGCGTAGGTTATTAAGACCTATGCCTAGGGCCTAATTTTTAAATTGAGGTTCGTTATTTTTAATATATTTAATACATATTTTATGTGTTTTTTTAAGAGGATAGAAAAGATGGAGTCCATGTGATTTCGTTATGATTTTAATGGATGGAGTCGTAAAGAGTTATCTTTTTAATATTTTAAATTTATTTTTAATCATATATTATTATTCTATAATATCTAATATATTCTTCTTCAATATCTTATTATTACATTTTTTCTTTATGATACTTTCCCATTTTATTAGTAAAGAACATGAATTAAAAAATTTTATTCATATAATATAAAATAAAAATATTAAATTTTTAAAAATTTCTCTTCTTTTCCTTTTCCAACTTATCTTTCGTCATGCTTCTCTCACTCATTGAGATTGAGAAGAGAAATCACGTTTAACATTATCATGTTAATCCTGTTAGTATTATTACGCTCTTTGCTTAATTAAATTCAAATACTGATGCATTTGTCTGTATTGTATCCGATTAAAATGGAAGGTTTTATTATTTTTGAACAATAGTGAATTAGATATTTTTACTATTTCGCTTCGTTGATGGACATTAAATTTATTTTTTATTTAAATATATTTACCATCATAAATTTTTTGAGTTTTTTTTTTGTTTCCATTATATCATTTAATGGATTGCCAAAGAGATACTATTGTACATTTCAAGGAAAAAGGTTGAAAACTTGTCAAAGATAAAAGTTAGGAACTCAATTTTTAAGTCAATAGAAACTAATTTTGAATTTTAATGAATAATAATAAATCATTTCATATATACTATCTTTTGGTTGAACAAATTAAGTAATGCTAATTTATGTAAAGGCTTTTATTGGGTCAGTGTCCCGATTTACCCTGGTGGTCGGTGGGAAACTTCTGTGGACCAATCTCGACCACCCCCAGAGATGTGGCTACTGGGATTATTATTATTATTTTTTTTATTGGGGTCAGTGATGTATTAGTTGAATTAGTTGTACCAACAGTACATGCATTTCACCTATTACAATGACAATTACAAATATTTTTTAAATAAATCTAATAAATGCATCATATCTTTGAAATCTGTCATTCCAACGATCTCATACGTTCAATGTATTACAACTATCTAAAGAAATAAATCAAGAAACTACAATGACCATTATAGACAAAGACATTATCTCAACTTTATCGAAAATAAATACATCACTTAACTCATATGAGTATGCATTTTAGAAGGGATTTGATACTTCACGATTCTACAAATCAAGATCGTGATTATGCAATCCATGCGACTATGCATAAATTGTTATAGCAACCCGGGCATAGTGGGCTAGACACAACCCACCTTTAATGGGCTTGTATCGCACACTTAAATAGGCTCATGCACTTGCAAATGTTCAAAGATGTTTACAAAATTAGAAAGAACTCTTCAACAACAAATCAGCTCTTATGTTAAGTACAATCCTCAAATTTATTTCACTAAATTAAAATATTTAACTACTTTATTTTCCTTTTTCAATTTTCTTAGATTCACCTTTAAACCCAAATAAATCTGAATTATTTAAATTTATCATGCACTTATTAAATTCATAATTGTTAATTGCTATTCGCAAAATCAGTTATTGTTAAATAAATTTGCATCGGAAATTTAATAATTGCCCTTGGATTATTAACGTAATTAATTTAGATATATCAGATCGGATCCAATTAAATAATTTAAATAGATTAAATTAAAATTTTATTAATTCATTTAAAAATAAATTTAAACACTTAGTTGGTACGAGTTGAAGATTCAAATGGATCAATATGTGACTGTGGATTAATAAGGAAAAAATTATTGGATATTTGGCCTTTATCAATATGATTTTGTGAAAAATTAAGGTGTCATTAATTGATGAAAATCATAATTGACTTCAAAATCGGAATTTACGTTTCACGTAGATGGATCTAGACTATTAATTTACTCAAAATCAATTAAGGATGAATGAGAAATTAATTATTCAAAATCAGTATAAAATAATATTAATTGTTAATTAATGTTATATAAGAAAATACATGGAGAATAGTCTCACATCGGGACTTCCTTTCCTTATTAATGATGTTGTGTTATGGAGTTAATATAAAAAGCTCATGTGCTCTTTTTTCACGTGCAAGTAGGTGCTCGCACCTGTGAGGCTGCCACCCGCCACATGCACAATGAGCGCTTTGTCAACGCACTTTGCATGCATGCGTCAGGAGCATTGAGGAGCTTAATTTTATGCTCTAGATGATGTGACAATGTTTACGTGACATTCGGGTGACGTGTCAAGTTCACATGTGACGTGGTAATGCCTATGTGGCATTCACGTGGGCAAGGAAAGATGATTGAACTACTAATTGGGCAAACAAATGACTATCATTGATCAAAGAGGTGTGATGAATCGTATGTAATACCTATATGACATTCAAATTGGACGATCCAGATCGATCCAACCCAAAGGACACATTCTCTCAACCAAAGGGTATTCAACCTTTTCATTCTATAAATAGATCCAAAAAAACCTACAAGAAGATTCGCCGATCTTGGAATTTGAAGTGCTTGACGATCCATATCAGTTTGCATTCTCTTCGGAATAACAAAAATAGTTCTAAAATTCGATTATATTATATATATAATTTTTGTGTTAATTATTTTGGTTAATATAAATACGTGTAAAATTAAGAAGTAAAAGATTGGTTAATTATATTGTTTTAGTAGCTGATCTGCTTAATTCACAATTAGTGGTTATGTTAAAAATTTCTCAATTTCTCAATTCGCTCGACCTACGCACCGATCCATCTTACAACACTAATCAATATTGGAGCATAATTATTTATTCATAATTTTTTTAATTAACATTGAATATTTAATTTTTAAAATTGATTAATATTGAAATGATCAAGTTAATTTTATTAAAATATGTTATCAATCATCAAAATAAATTAAAAAATAATCATCCAATAACAACCTAGTATGTTATTTTTTTAATCTAATTTTTAATTCATCCTGAGACGTTCTAGAGACGGCGTAGGTGTCCTTCCGTTGCACCGCAACGTAGTCAAGGCCATGATTTTTTTTTTCTTTTCTTGGCATTATTTATGGAAGATAGATTTTGCTATGAATTGTTAAGTGTTTTCCCAAACAATTTACAGGCATTCTCTGATGGCTGCCATGGTCAAAGTAGAGACGAAGACAACTACCGCCGACTCTTCACTGCATAAATCCAATTCCCCAATCTCTCCTTCTGGATTCCCTTTTCCTTCCTCATCTTCCTCGATTTTTCGTTTTCTGATCGGAGAGAAAGAAACGTCAATCGGGAAGAAGGATAGCGAGGAAGAGGAGGAGGAGAAGACGAAGACGACAAGAGCATGGGCAACTGCTTCGGTGCTTTTTCAAGATCTCCCACTCCTGTAGATGCCACACCTTCGAGTACAGGTATTTCATCTTCCCGATCTTTTGCCCGATTTTGAGATTTCATCTCCAGATAATTGAAAAGGTTGTCTTTTTTCCGTGCTTAATTTTCATTGAATCTGGAGAATTCCTGAGCCTGTTGGCTAATCGCGCAGGTCGCTCGACGTCGAGGACCAGCGGCAGCGAGACGACCACCGGGAAACTGTCGAGCTTCAGCAGCAGCACGACCTTGGGGCAGTCCGCCGGCAGCGGCGTCAGCGTCGAGGAGGTGTTCCGGGAGGGGAGGATCCTGGAGGCGCCCAACCTTCGCGTCTATACCTTCGCCGAGCTCCGGAGCTCCACTAGGAACTTCAAGCCCGAGTGCGTTCTCGGAGAGGGCGGATTCGGGAAGGTGTACAAGGGCTGGGTGGAGGAGAAGACTCTCAATCCTTCAAAGAGCGGCGTGGGCACGATGGTGGCCGTGAAGAAGCTCAACCCTGAGAGCGTGCAGGGGCTGGAGGAGTGGCAGGTCTGAGATACTCTCTCTTTCTCCCCTTGTTCAATATCTGCTATTCCTTCTTTTGCTTCTTTATATTTGCGATATATAACTCCTTGTGGATTATTGAAAATTCAACTTTTATTGCAGTTTGTAGTAGAAATCTGAATGAAAGTAATGTCCAATTTGTAGATTGTTTCAAACAAGTATACTTTCTTATTGGATACTGTGGCTTCCAAATTACATTATGCCATTTGGTTTGATTGTCTTGGGAGTTCTTGTTAATGAATTACTGCTAAATGTGTTTGCAGTCAGAAGTGAACTTCCTAGGGAGGCTTTCGCATCCAAACCTTGTCAAGCTCTTGGGATACTGCTGGGAAGACAAGGAGTTGCTCCTTGTCTATGAGTACATGCCAAGTGGAAGCTTGGAAAACCACCTCTTCAAAAGTAAGTAGAATTTGCTTCATTTTTTATTTTTCCATCTATGTAGAATTTGCTTCAGTAAGTAGAAGTATGATAGTATCTCCACCTAAAGTTTGCTAGTTGCAAATCTAGAGGCCAAAAGAAAATTGGAAAGAGCAAAATATGGCCAGTAGGTGTTAACAAGAATATGCATAAATAAATAGCAAGTAAGAATCATCACTGTAAGTTAACTTCTCATTATAATTCAACCTTGTAATTGCACCTTTCAAATTTAATCATTCAAACTTGTAGCCATGCTTTCTAGTAAATTGGACTAAAAGCCCCACCTTTATGAATTGGCTAGAATCCCCACCTTTATGAATTGGCTAATAGTCTTACTTTATGATTTGGGCATGTGCTCATAACAACCATATGGCAACAGGAAAATGTCACCTTCATTGTTCTATGTTAAACATCTTTATGTACTAGATTCAGCTTTACATTGACTAGTTTGTGTTATAAATGTTTCTTCTATTATTTTCAACATTTACATATTATGGTAATATGGTTTAAATCAATTACTGAAGTGGACAGTAAGGTTCAAATATAAGAAAATTAAACTAACAAATATTTATGCATATCACAAGCTAAAGGAAATCAAGCAGGGAATTATGCATCTCAATGACAATCTAATAGCAATCCACTGTCAAGAAAAACACTGCCAACATCTGAGAATTTCATCTTTTTACCAAATCTACCACATATGAGTCCTATATTTACTAAACCATGAAGTTTATGCAATTTATATAGGAATCACAGTAGGGGAACTCATCAAATTGCAGCAATAGAATGATTAAGTTGATCCTCAATCTCTCCCATATCTAATAATTCCAGAAACTCTCACCAAAGTGTTCCCCAGCACAAAACAAATGAATAAAACTCTTAAGGATGAATGTGCTGCAATTTTCTCACAACCACTGCCCCTAAACAGAGAGATCTGTGAGATGAATTAAAAAACTCCCAAATTATTTGTAAATTGAAGAGAAAACCTGTTCACTGGAGTTTTGAAAGGATAGGAAAAGGGGACAAATGTTGCAGTTTTGCATGTCAAATGGAAGAGGGAAGCAGCCCCTTGCAATGGTGTCTTTGCTGATATTGGTGGCAGAAAACAAAGCAAAGGAGGGGCGTGCAGGTAAGGAAACTTGATGGAGAAGGTGGTTTGGAAAAGGGAATAGGTTTTATGGTTTTGAGAGGAGAATGGAAGGGTTTGACTCTCTCCTCAAGAAAGGTCATGCAACCTTGCCCTCATGCACATTAGGATAGGGACAGCCAGACAGGTGTTGTGGACTCTTTTTCTTCCTCCCATCATGGAAATTTATTTGAGAATAATCTCTAGTGTCATCTACTTTGTCTCCATAAAAATGAACAAGTGACGAGAGGGCAGCAAAGAGATGACCATTAGTAAGATATGCCTGTGCAAGAGTAGAACTCATTATCACCATTCCAATTTGAACTCCAAGTGTGTAGCAAGGAGAGGTATATCTGATCCAATGGAGAGTTAGGTGAAAGCATACAACTGAGCAATCATGCCTACAATGGAACTAACGAGAATAAGGCTCCAAAGAGTTCAAATAATACAATGCATCTCAAACTTAAACAAATTCTAGTTGTTCACAAAAAGAAATTTAAATAAGTCAAAGATTTTCAGCAGAATTAGATATTGTTTGCTTGGACTACAATACATATTGTGATAAGTGATTTTTGTCCCAAAAATGAAAAAGAAACTTATTCTATAAAGTTAGTGAGATTCTATTGAGTCAGTGATTTAGAGGAGTTTAGATTTACATGTTGGCAAGGTTGCAAAAAGAAGAAAATTTTACATGTTAGCAAAGTTGCAAAACCTTCTGAGGAGAGCTAAGATGCCCAACACGCATCAGACGTTAGGTAAAATACTAAATAGTGTACATGAAATCCTTTGTAGTGGAATTAAATAGTGTCATGCTGCAATGATTTTGATTGAGATAAAATCTTCAGTATATATTAGTTGACTTTTTTGTGTGACATGGTTGAGAGGGGGTTGTGAGATGTATTTATAGAGAATTGATATTGTTTTTATGCACGGCTACTGTAGTAACTTCCCAAGTTTATCTATACCTTTTATATCACATTGTGCATATTTATATTCCCTTCATGGAGTATGCTTAATTAACTGATGTTTTATTGGTCTTGTTCTTTTACTTGTGTGTTTGTGTATACTATCTTTATTGCATTCGAGGAGATAATTATAAAGAATAATTTGAGAAAAATTTTCACTATTGTTGAGACTAGTACATTGTGCAACAGACTCAACCCTAACACACTTATCATGGTACATGAAGTTCATCATTTAATATAACTATTTGAAGGATCCATCAGTTGTTAATTTAATGACTAATAGTAATCACCATTGCATATACAGGAGAAACAGACACTGAGCAACTCAGTTGGAACTTAAGGCTCAAAATAGCTATTGGAGCAGCACGAGGTCTCGCCTTCTTACATTCTTCAGAGAAGCAAATAATCTACCGTGACTTCAAGGCTTCAAACATTCTCCTCGACACAGTAAGCTTCTAAGGTTGAAATTATACACCTACGATCCCAACAAAACTATACTAAATCTAAGTTTGCATTCACTGGTTCAGAACTACAATGCAAAACTTTCTGACTTCGGCCTCGCAAAGCATGGGCCAACTGGCGGTAATTCACATGTCACAACACGAATCATGGGCACCTATGGGTATGCTGCTCCAGAATATGTCGTTACTGGTATGCAAATGAATCATGAGAACATTCCATGACTCATAATTTCTTTACTGCTTTTTTGAAATGTCCATGCATTTTCATTATTGTAGTCAAAACACCACTCTCTATTTATGAACTAATGGCAACGAGCTCCATTAGATGTCAAGTAATGGATTTGTTGGTGGTGTGAATCATCAGGTCATTTGTATGTGAAGAGTGATGTGTATGGATTTGGAGTGGTGTTGCTAGAATTGTTGACCGGACGGAGGGCATACGACCTGAGCCGGCCGAGCGGCCAGCAATACTTGGTCGACTGGGCTAGGCCAATGTTAGGTGACCAAAAGAAATTAGCACGACTCATGGACCCGCGACTGGAAGGGAAGTACTCCTCCAAAGGGGCTCTTCGAACGGCAAAGCTCATCCTCAACTGTCTTACCGGCAACCCCAAGGCCCGACCCTCCATGAAACAAGTTGTGGAGGCACTCGAGCGCATTGAGGCCACAAAAGGAATGTCTAGAGCAGAGGCTCCAACTGATGCTCCCTAACAAACAACGGCGGTTGCGACTCAGGTTCATAGCAATTCTCCAGTTCATGAGAAGGGAGATCTAACTGAGCTTCAGCTTTTGCACCCTTGTAATCTAGATTGTGATATCGACTGTGTTTGTTATTTAGAACGGAAAAAGATTGTTTGTCTATACCATAACAAAGATGATAGAGTTGAACAAACAGTGAGTCCCTTTAGTTATCGAAGTTCAATTCAAGCCATGCACTGAACTAAACATCAAGTCAGAGCATAGGCATTATTGATGTTCGACTTGTTTATATGAATTACAAATTCCAAAAATGGTAAAATTTGAGTTGCTGGTCCCTTCATTGCCTGTGACTGAGAAGAGTCCACTATTTCAGCACTGCCTGTGACAGTGCTTTATTGCAGCTGCAGAAGCTAAAACCTAAAAGTTGCAGGTGGCGTTAAAATTATGCTTCCTCGCTCCACTCTACCATACAACTTCACCTTTTCAGGCAATAATGCAATCAAACAAGCAGAAACAGACATCCATGCTTTAGGGCGCCCATTTCTCCAAATAGCCGTCTCTGCATTCCACTTTTCAGATTAATTATCAGTCTAAATACTGCATTCTTCACCAAATGATGGAATCGACCATCCAACGGTTTTACATCATTGGTTTTATACGATCATTTATAAAAAGGTAAATCGAGAAGTTACAGTTAATCACGTCGAAGAGATTCGACTCTTGTCTATTTCAACAGTTCTGTTCTATCGTAACCAATTCAACTATGTCCCGAGATTTAAAAACTGCACTCGAATAGATGTAATGTATATATATATATATATATATCCTCTATCTTCCAAATAATATAAAATATAAAAAATTATACCTCGTGCTCTTTATTTTGGTTATTAAAACAACATCTTAAATAATAAAAAAAACTTCATTCTAATTTTCTTTTCAAAATACTTTTTTATGACATAATTTTAATTAAGAGCAATTTTAACACAATAATAAAATTATTACTATATGATTTAGAGATTTAGTTCGAATCACGAAAACTTCTCAAAGTGTAAACTTTATATTCATGGGATTGTCTTTTATTTTTTTATAAAATAATTTTGATCATAATTAAAATTACTATAACATTGTTGAAATAACTTTGATCAAATTAAAGTACTTTGTATAGTTTTAAGTTTTGATCAATTTTTGAATATTTTTTATAGTAGTTTTTGTTAGTAGTTTGATTTCATAGTTTTGTTCTTCGATTCATCTAAAAGATTTCAGACCAATGGAGATATTTTTCATTTTATAAATTCATGATGTTTTTCATATATTTTAATACGAGATTTTGATTGCATTTCAACCATTTTAAAAAAGAGAGATATTTGTGGGGTTAAAAAATTAGTATGAGAGAAAATTATGATAAAAAATTAGGATGAAATATTGTTTTTTATAATAAAAAAATAAAGGGTGTACTTTTTTTTTCTTCCAAAAACGTTATGAGGTCGAACCGCTATAATATTTGAACCGTCGGTTTATGTCAAAACAAAAACATACCGACATACTCGAAAGAAATCAAGCGTGTAACACCCGTTATTTAACTTCCATCGTTCCCGTGAGGCGATGGATACGCCCGCCGTGTCCCGCGATAGCGAGCGGCCGCCGAAGAGCACTCCGTCGAGCTCGCGCTTCCGATAAAGAGGTGAGCGAGCGAGCGACGGATTGGAGGAAGGCAGCGAGCGCGGGGAGGTGAAGGCAGCAGAGCGGTGGGCAATGCCTCCGCCGAGGCGGCGCCACCCTCCTGGCCGGTGCCAAATCGTGGGGACCTCCGACGTCTCCACCCTTTCCTTTGCCACCTTGATCCTCCTTATCGTCCTCGCCTTCCTCTCCTACCTCGCCCCGCCACTCCTCGACGACCCGCCCCTCCCCGGCGCACAACGCCGCCGCCTCACCGATCCCCCTTCCCATCTCACGGTGCGCAATCCCCAATTTTTCTTCCTCTTCCCTTTTCTCTATTCTTATTTTGCTTCCAAGAAGTACGGAAACAGTTCCTTATTTCTTCTCATCTCTTTTCGTGCTGGTTATTTTAATTGTAGCCCGACATTTCTGGGGATGCAGCATTGCAGACGGGTGCGGCCAATGAACAAACTTCTCGTGTTCCGGTTCAAAAACTTCTCATTCTTTTTATGATTCTTATTACTTCATCTCATTCAAATTTCCACTTACAATTCTTTCGTTTTGTTCTTCTCGATTGCTTTTCTTAGAGAGTTGACGGGAGGGTCAAGAATGGCCTTTGGAGATCAAAGCGGTCACAGTTTTATGTTGGGTGCAGCAATGCTAGTAATAAGTTTGCAGGTTTGCGATACTAAATACCAAGCTGTTAATGTACTTATGTGCTAATGAGATGTTAGGCTCTTGACATTAAGGTTGTTGTAATATTTTAGATTATTTGAATTTTGAATAGTTCCTATGGTACATTATTTTCTCCTTGAATTTGGCAGCAGCTGAAACTGTCACTCATCGTGATAGATACTTGATGATTGGAACTAGTGGTGGCTTAAATCAACAGAGGACAGGAGTGAGTTCTTTGTATCCTTTGCGATATAATAAATTGCTTCATCATTCTTCCTTTCTGATCAGTGTTCTTAAAGTATGTTTGATCAATAGACTGGATGAGTTGGTTTCAGCAGTCATTCTTTTTTCTATGGACATCAGCTACACATCTTTTTTGCATAAAAGGTCTTGGTTCTGGTACAACCTACAGAGTATCAAGTATCAAGGTCTTGCAGATGAATGTATGCTGTCATTGTTTCATCAGCCATTATTTTTTATGTTTCCTCCATAAAAAGGACATCAGCTACACATCCTGTTCGCATAGAAGGTCTTAGTTCTTGTACAACTTAGAATATCAAGTATCAAGGTCTTGCAAGTTGCAAATGCATGTATGTTGTTTTAAACCTGAAAACAAGTGTATTTTGATAGCCAATTAGCTTGGTTAAAGTGACATCAGCTACACATCCTGTTGTAACAATGCCAATTAGCTTGGTTAAAGTGATAGCAAGTGAAGTAGTGCAACATGATCTCTAGGCCCTACTTCTTTGATAGAATGCTAGATCATTGACGAAAACCATGATATGTTTCAGACAATAGATGCTGTTGTTGCAGCAAGGATTCTGAATGCCACTCTCATTGTTCCAAAGCTGGACCAGAGATCTTTCTGGAAGGATGCCAGGTTATCTTCAAAAACCCTCAGTTAGCACTTGGAAAGATTTGTATAATACTTATCGATTCACAAGGTTGAACGAAAACTGTGGCATGTTTTGTGATACATCATCCAGCAATTTTGGTGATATTTTTGATGCTGATTGGTTCATCTCATTCCTCTCAAAAGATGTTAAAATCATAAAAGAGCTTCCGAAGAAAGCAGGGAAGTATTTCATGTCTCCATACACAATGCGAGTTCCACGGAAGTGTACTCCAAGATGTTACCAAAATCGAGTCCTACCTGTTCTTATGAAGAAGCATGTGAGTGCGTATTGTCATGGGTGAACTAGCTGTATAATAGTATATAAGGTTTGTTTGTGTCGTATGCTTTGTTGAAGAGTTAGGTTCTGCTGTGTCGTATGCTTTGTTCAAGAGTTAGGTTCTGCTATTCCGTCTCCATGAAACATTATTTGGAAATCTTCACCTCTTTCTCAAAGAAATCTTGCTCATGCAAATAATTTGAGAAAGTTTCTCTGTTTCTTCTGTTACTGAAGGCCTTTTGTATAACTCTTCTGTTTTCTCTACTTATCAAGGACAGGCAGGATTATATGTTAAAGGTAGTCTATATAGCATGGGAAATGGTAAATTGTATGATCACTTGCTGTGTTCTGGAGGGAAAATTAATATGAATGTTTATAGCCTTTTTGAAGTGGAATTAATGTCTGTGATATGCAGGTTGTTCAATTGTCAAAGTTCGATTACAGGCTTGCAAACAAGTTGGAAACAGAGATGCAGAAGCTTAGATGTAGAGTAAATTATCACGCATTGAGGTTTACTCATCCAATACAAGAAATGGGCGAGAAGCTGATACGTCGAATGAAAGGAAAAGGCAATCAATTCATTGCCCTTCACCTGAGGTAAATCTTCAATTTCATCTTCCTCATCTTTGATAGAGTTTAGTTAGAGAATATATGTAGCACTTTGTCATATATGGATAATTCTGTGACTCAAAACAACAATAAAAGAATTATGACTTGAATAGTCTGTTGTTTAGCTGCATAGCTTGATCCTGATTGTTTAGTATTGAAGTTGATGCTGAACATTCCTGAGCCTAATAATTCATCAAAGTCGTGGGGAACTAGCTCTCATATATATTGCATGTTCTTTATTGAAGAACACTGTTGATACATTGCGGTACAATCAAAGGGTTGCAAAATGGAATAGAATAAAATCAAGAGAAAGATGAATGATAAATTGAGATTCTTTTTAGTTAGTTTTTTTTTCTTCTTTACACGGCTCACACTTTCTCTATTACTGGGATTTATGCGGTGATGTTTCAGTTGGTTTCTGTTTCAGATTTGAACCAGATATGCTTGCCTTCTCAGGGTGTTACTATGGTGGAGGAGAGAAGGAAATGAGAGAACTTGGTGCAATACGCAGGAGGTGGAAAACTTTACACGTAAGCTAAACAGTATTCTCTATTCTTTGATTAGTGTTCGTCTGATGCCTTAAGTGTATTACAAACCGTGAGTAGATAAGCAACCCTGACAAGGCACGAAGGCAAGGAAGATGCCCACTAACACCAGAAGAAGTAGGGCTGATGCTGAGGGCGTTGGGCTATGGAAAGGATGTCCACATATATGTGGCATCCGGTGAAATATATGGCGGTGACGAATCATTGGCACCTCTGAAAATGCTCTTTCCAAATTTTTATTCAAAAGATACATTAGCCAGCAAAGAGGAATTGGAACCCTTCTCTATGTTCTCATCACGCATGGCTGCCCTTGACTTTATTGTATGTGATGGAAGTGATGCTTTTGTGGCAAACAACAATGGTTAACATGGCTCGGATATTAGCCGGGAGAAGGTAAATTTGCTTTTATAAAGATTGCCTAACAATATGCACACAGGTTGGAGTTGGACATTGCTTGATTGATCACTTGTACATTTACCAGGAGATACTTTGGGCACAAGAGGACTATTAGACCAAATGCCAAGAAGCTGTACTCTTTGTTTCTGAACCGAGCAAACATAAGCTGGGATGAATTTGCATTAAAAGTTCACACTCACCAGAGAGGATTTATGGGAGAGCCAAAGGAGGTTAGACCAGGCAGAGGTGAATTTCATGAAAATCCATCAACTTGTATCTGTGATGCTGCGGGGTCATTGAATCAGATCAACCCTAACATTGAACATCGAAAAGGCACTAGGAGCAAAATTGTAGGCAAGCCTACATCTGATAATTTGCCTGAAGAACCAGATTGGTCTGAAAGTGACTACCAGGAGTATACATCTCTAAGTAAAAGTTCATCTAATGATACAGAGCTGGACTATGATCCATTTTCAAGAACAGAAGATTCTGAGATTGAAGATATTCTCTCTGACTAATCATAAAACTCTGTGCAGTTTTGTCAATTTGGTGCACTGAAGTCGGGAGATAACTTGTTTTTTTTATGGTGATGGATTGCGCCTTTAATATACTCTTCTATCGACGACATGATAAGTATGCCTGCCCTGTAGCATCAAGTAGTTAACCACTTTCTTACCAGAAATATATGATGCTTGTAGTGCACTGTAGATTAGGGATTTGGTATGAACTGGATGATGCTTCATGGTTGCAGAAGTTAAAAAGTTTAATTTTATTCTGCTTTTTCTTTCTTCGGTTGTTTATGCACTTTTTTTGTACTTCAGATTTATTAAGCTCAGAAATTGAGTATGGTGGCGTATGGGGACCAAAGTTCCACATCCATGGAGTCGACTCAGCTGAGTCAGGATCGGGTCATGCAACAACTCCAACTCCGGCAGCCTCTGCACCTCCAACTCTGGCAGACTCGGCTTCCGAGTTGATGCCGTGAAAACATCCACCTCCTCCACTATCACCGCCGGCGAAGTTGGTGGTGTAAGGAAATTCAAAGGTACTTGACTTGTTGACACAACCTTGATTTGGTTCAATTGACCAGCTCGGCTCGACAGAGGCAATGGAGTTTTCTGAGCAACCAAGCCAAATAGCTCATTGTTCCTGCTCAACCAATTCAACTTCAGTCAGTGACTACATGAGATTCTGCTGTCATAGTGTCATGTGCATCCTTCATGGTTCATGGCCCCTTTCACTTGCTCTCAAGCGGGCTAATTAGAACAATTAAGACTGCAGTAAGCCACAAGTCAATCATCACAGAACCAAAATCATTACAGATGTTGCATCTATATTTCCTCTCCAATCTGATCATCGTCCTGCTTGAAGCTCATTCTTGGAATGCAGAAATAACAGCTACAAAGACCGCAGACTTAATTATTCAGAGCAGCATGACAAGTAGAGACGGGAATGAAGAGGTGCAGCTGCGTGGTGCAGCATGTGATACATTGGCAGAACTTCTTCTACAATTACGTAAATGATTGAAAAAGTGATCTAGGTTAGTGATAACCTGTGTTACTAGATTTCAGGTAAGAGTAGATCTAACACAGATGCATCCTAAGTGTCTGACACAATTGTTTTTCAATTTTCTTACACAATGAATGGGGATGTCTATATCCAACTCGGAGGATCGGTGTTTGAATAGCAATGGGATGTCAGTGCCAACTCAGAAGATCAATCTCTGATACCAATCCCACACATGATTGTGAATCATTGGAATCATAAATAGTCATTACACGAAATTAGTTTATATTACCTTCTCATAAATCCATGAGACACGACACTAGTTGACAACACCCTTCTTTGTCGTGTTAATTGTAGTTTTTCGATTTACTTTCTCATAAATAATCATGAGGCCGTTGTGATGACGAATTCCATCTTTTTTTAGAAGATGAGATGTCAACACGAAACTAGTTGATTGATCTACGTTATTCGAAATTTGTTAGATTACACAAAATTAGTTGATTATCTATATTATTTTAAAATTTAATATTTTTGAATTGATTTTTTTTAAAAAACCATTATTATATGTCGTATAATAACTTTATGATAAATTTTATCAAAGTCTTTATCAATTTATAATTTTATTTTCTATATCAAATATATATATATATATATATATATATATATATATACAAGGCGAAATTGATTTTGTTTTGAAAATTTTAAAATTCTTTAAATCCATCCGTAATTTACAAAATTGACTAATAAATTTATATTATCTAAAAATTTAAAATATTTAATATTTTTTAAATAAAAGAGTCTTACAAATTCATGGATGATATTAATTAGCGAGTATAACTCTGATAAATTTTATTCGGCAAGTCTCACTCATGGCCTGGGTGGTTGCGTGTATAACAATAATATGCGGTCTATTTTGATTGATCATGTCGGATTCGACCATAAGATATAACAATAAGTCACTGATTCGTGTGTCACTGATTCGTGTGTCATACGATCGAACTGTGTCGTGTTTTCCCGCATAATTCGTGCATGCGGAATGCACATGTGTGAATTGCATTCTGCACTATTGGGTGAAGAAGACAAAACAAATGAGAAATTCTGCACTATTGGGCGAAGAAGACAACAAATGAGACAGACTCACACTCTTGAATAATAATAATAGTTCAAATTTCACATGTTACATTGAAAATTTTTAAAAATTTATAATATTGTGATAAAAAAAGGGGGTAAAATTGTTATCTTAATTAAGAGGAGATCAAGCACCCAATGAAATATTTTGTATCTATTGAGAATTGACATCAAAATCTATTATAATAAACATTTGTATAGATATCAACTGCATACGAATAATTAGGAATGCAGGGGTAATACATGAAAAGTTAAATTTTAATGGATTATAATTTTTGATTCGGAAATTAAAACGAGACACGATCAGATGCGTTTCAAAGTTCTTTCAAAGATCTTTATTTGGTAATTGATAAAACCTATACCGATCCACTTTTGATTCCATCCAACATCGTTTAGTGCTCTGTCTGCATCTCTGAATTTATTTTTTTTACCGATGCAAGGGTAACACATGAGGAGTCGAACTTCAACGGTTTATAACTTTTGACTCGGTAATCAGAACAAGGTACGGTCGGATACGTGTCAAAGCTCTTTCAGAGACCTTTATTCGATATCGGATAAAACCCCATACCGGTCCACTTTCGATCTCATCCGACATCGTTTACTGCTCCGTCCATATCTCTGAATTTATTTTTTATTATTTATAGTAATTTTTTGTTTTTGATTTTTTTGATATTTTTGACTTGGTTAAGTTAGAGTTTTAGTTTATAGCTTATTTATAGGTGTGTTTAACGGGGTTTACAGCCAGTTTGATTGATTAATAAAAAATTTTCTTTTTTGATTAAAAACTTAGAAGTGGCGCCGTCGGTGATTTTCTACTTGTTTTTTAATTTTTTGATCTTAATCTTTTTTCAATTTTCCTCCCATCTTTTATCTCCAAAATAATTACTATTCTATTCGACATCACTTACCAGTTGGATAATCCATTAAAATTTATTTATATTTATTCTATTCGACGTCAATTACCAGTTGGAATATCATCCATTAAAATTTATTTATATTTTTTGATTTACGTTGATAGTCGAAAAAGACAAAGATGAGTCATTCTCCAGCGAAAGGGACTCAGAGTGGCAGAGCAGCAAGTGGAAGAGTGGGAATTGATTAAGCAGTTGCCTTCGCTTTCCTACCGGTGGTTCATCTGCCATTAATTAAAGAATTAATTAGACTCATTAAAAGCAATCTTTTTTTAATTAATTATCAAAATAATTTCCTATTGTATTTTTATTATCAAGTTAGGATAATTTAAATATTATAGCAGATATAAATTGTAATTATTAATATCATATTGTAAATCATTACAAGCAATTATAAATTTATTAATTATAATATGTGTATAGATTTGTTAGATTCAAATCGATCCTAATCGATACACTATAATATATTATAATAATTATAGTTCATAATTATTACCACATGTTAAATAAATATCATATATATATATATATATTTATTTATTTTAATTTATTATTGTTTTTAAAAACAAATTATTGCATCTTTTAATATATGTGATGTTTTATACTTTTTGAAATCTTAGCATAATTTATATTTTTTTTCCATTTTTTATTAATTTAAAAAATATATATATAAACAAAAACTTCAATATAAATTATTTAGCTATTTTTTTAATAGCACATGCAATGAGTACTAATAAATTTAAAGACATCATAAATTGTTTAATCGCTTATATTTGCTCATTCTTTATTTTTTAAATAATTCATATTTTTAATTTTTATGATCCAATTAATTTTGAAGGCGATTGATTTAATCTCATAAAAATTTTCCATCAATTTTTAAAAATAAATTTTGAAAGTATAATAGTAAGACGTTGATAGTCTTCATCATTTTTATAAGATTATTCAATGCCGAATCAATCAACTCACTTTCAAGATAAAATAACTTACTATTTTAAATTCAAGTATGTTAAATTTTGCATCCCGACCAACTTTTGAAGTCTTAGATCTCTTAAGAGAGAGAGAGAGAAAAAAAAGCTAAGAAAAAATCTCATAATTTGAAATTGAATCGAGTGAGTTGAGGAGAAGAAATTGAATTCGTTTTATTGGGATAAAGAGTTAATCCCAAAGAGAATATTTTGAAAAGACATGAGTGTCTTTTAGATCATTAATTGATTAATTAATCAATGCTGTCATATTTTAATCACACAATTAATCAATTGTTAATTATTTTAATTAATCAAGTAGTTAATTAATTTCTAATTGTTTAATTATTCTTTAATTTACAATCAAATCTAAAATATTATAATTTCGATTTCATACCCCTCAATTGTTCTACTATGATTGACATTCAGGTATTTACAGCGTCTGTTGGCGATTCCGACCGAAATCGGCCGGATTCCGGCTGAATCACGGCCGGATACCGGCCGAGGTCGACGCGCCCGGCGCCGGCGCGTCGACCGCGGCCGGTCTCCGGCCGTGATTCGGCCGGAATCCGGCCGATTTCGGCCGGAATCGCCCAACAGACGCTCTGTCGCGTTTCTGGCCGGATTTCGGCCGGATTCCGGCCACAATCCGGCTGGAATCCGGGCCCGGCCGGAGCGCCGGCGAGTTGGCCTTCCAACGCATCCGGTCCGGCGGCCGTTGGTGGCCGGACGACGGTGAACAGTGGCGGAGAAGCGGCGAACGTCGGAGGAGAAGCCGGAGTCGCGGACGGGTGCGCAGGGATTTGTCGCGCGGCAGAGCAAATTCCTATATATATATATATATATATATATATATATATATATATATATATATATATATATATATTAGCTAGTACTGTCTATGAACTCAGTTCTTACGCGAGCCAATATTTTAGTCCAATCGTATCGGATTCATGAAATAGTTATCCTATCCCTATTCAATTTATTGATTATTAAAATAATTTTTTCAATAAAAATTAAATCACTCTCAATTAATATATCAAATAACAAATATAGTGATACATATTACTATATTAGTCAATCACTAATAAGAATGATCATGATAAGTGTCGAGACTCACGAGGTCTATATATATTTTATTAATTAGTATATTCTATCTGACCCTAGATTATTTTTTTTTTACAATTTTGATAGACACGTTTTTTATCATGTAACGTATTCAATTTTGACGAGTATAGTGGGGTTGACTAATAACGTATCATGTTTATTTTTTAAAATATTTTTTATTCCTTAATTAATTAATTTGACCTTGTGTATTAATTTTTTTTCCTTCTAGATGAATTCTTAAATTATACGTAGAATATGAGAGATTAAGAAATTATACTAAGTTTCTTAAAAAAATTACAGAAAAAGCTAATTATAAATTTTAATCATATCGTATTGCTTCCATGTATTTTAATTTCTGTGCATCATTCATTTATATATTTGTATAGAACGTGTTCATTTTTTTTTGAATTAGATTTAAAATATTTATATCAATTAATTCAGATGAAATGAATCCACCCAAATTTTTCATCGGGCAATCACTATCCAGCGTACTCGTGAAACATGATATAAGGTGGTGGATCCACCTTTTACAGAAGAAAAGTGAAACATGATATGCTTTAATTCTAATAATTAACAATCTAGACACGTGTCACATGGTGCATGGATATATGATTTGAGAGGGTGAGATTAGCCTTCAGTGAATTGATTATGATGGAACAGACTTACAGAAGAGAGCAATGGTTCAAATCTCGACGAAGTTAAGTAATATCCTTCTCCGTCGTGATCAATTATAGTTTCTCGATTTACCTCCTTACAAATGGTCGCTGGGATAACAAATTCTATTTTCTTATAGAAGAAAAGGTTAGATTAGCTTCCGAAATATAATTGAGTAGGTTAGAACAAATTTACAGAAGAGAGGGTAAGACTAATATAGCAAAAAAAAACAAGTTGTCTGAATGGGAATTTTAGGAAAATTCCATAGGGAGAAAATGATGGGGTGTCATTGTACCCTACTCGTGATTTGTGAGGGATCACGTGTTTATTGGAGATCCACAAATATGAAATATCAACGCGTGTGTTACACATTAATCCTATCATTATTATTAAAAGACAATAATTTATGTCAAACATGATTAAATTGATTATTATGTGATAGATATATTATAACGGAAAAGATCGAATCTGAAATCTCGAGAAAAATACTCTTTTTACAATGCTTAATTACATTTTTATCAATTTATTTTTTTACAGATAAAAATATGGTCAATTATAATTTATTTATTTACCCCGATCAAATCAATCGTGTGGGACCGCTCCAGGTCAGTGGCAGATGCCGGCGTCACGATCAAGCAGTAACGACGGTCTTCTACCTCCAGCTACCGGCTCCATTCCTCCTTCGTTCCGGCCTATATAACGACGCTATGCACCGCTCCGGCCGAATTGTACTCGGACAGCACCGGCAGCCATGGATCTTCTTTCCCTGCTCTCGCTTACCCACCCTCTCCTCCTCCATCTCTTCTTCATCGTCGTCTTCGTCTTGCTTCCAGTTACTCTCTTTCGATACCGCTGGCGCTCCTCCGCCAAGAAGGTCAAGTTGCTGCAGCCGCCTTCCCCCTGGCGGCTCCCCCTCATCGGAAACCTCCACCAGCTCGGCCCGCTCCCCCACCGCTCTCTCCGAGAGATGTCGGCGCGCCACGGCCCGCTCATGCTGCTCCGACTCGGCCAGGCCCCCGTTCTCGTGGTGTCGTCGGCCGACATGGCCCGCGAGGTCATGAAGCAACAGGACCACGTCTTCGCCAGCCGGCCGTCGCTCACCGTCCCCAACATGTTCACCCGCAACGGCCACGATGTGGCCTTCGCGCCCTATGGCGACCACTGGCGCCAGGTCAGTGGTGAAATTATTGTCGTTCATTTTCGATATTTTACTTCTCCTCGCGAAATTAATGTAATCTATATCTCTGATTCTCCGCCGGCGGCAGGTCAAGAAGGTGAGCCTCCTCCACCTGCTCAGCGCCAAGATGGTGCGCTCCTTCCGACACATCCGCGAGGAAGAGGTGGCCTCCATGGTGGAGGACATCGCCGGAGCCTGCGCCGCCGCACCAGGCAGCGCCATCGACGTGACCCGCTCCCTGAACACGCTCGCCAAGCACGTGATCGGGCGGGTGACGCTCGGGGAGAGCTCGAGACACTCCACGTGGGGCGACTACATCGACGAGATCATGGGGGACGTGTCCGTCGCCATGGGGACGCTCCACGTCGCCGACTGCTTTCCGCTGCCGCCGTTCCTGAAAAGCATGATGATCAGCCGCCGAGTGAGGAAGATGGTGGGCCAAGTCGATGCGATTATGGAGCAGCTAATTGACGACAACGAGAAAAATTGCGCCTCCGGAGAAGGGGATCATGACGGCGAGGAGCCGAAGGAGACGGCGGAGAACTTCATCGAGGTGTTGCTGTCGCTGCAGAAGGGCGAGGACGCGGACCTGAAGCGCCTGATAACGAGGGAGACCATCAAGTCAATGATCATGGTGAGTTTGACCATCAAATTATTTATTCATTTTATTTTTATCTTTTTCATCCTAAATTGTGCTGTACAGGATATGTATGCGGCCGGAATGGACTCGACGCATATTGTTATCGAGTGGGCGATGGCTGAGTTGGCACGCAATCCACGTGCCATGAAGAAATTGCAAGAGGAGGTGCGACACGTGGTTGGCTCAAAATCGAGCATCTCCGAAGAAGACCTGAGTCGCATGGAGTACCTTCGTGCGGTCGTCAAGGAAGCCATGCGCCTGTATCCGCCGGGGCCGTTACTGGTACCCAGACAGTCGCTCCGCGACGCCACCGTCGAGGGGTACCACGTCCCCAAGGGCACTTGGATCTACATAAACGTGTGGGCCATCGGACGAGACTCGGCCACGTGGGGGGAGGCCGTCGAGGAGTTCCGGCCGGAGAGGTTCCTCGACAACGACATCGACTATCGCGGGCAGCATTTCGAGCTCACTCCGTTTGGTGCCGGAAGGAGAATTTGTCCTGGAATCGGGTTTGCTATCGCCGTCATCGAGCTCGGACTCGCCACCCTCGTGCAGAAGTTTGAGTGGAAGCTACCCGAAGAAGGTGGGAAGGTGGATATGAGCGAAATTTTTGGGATCACAATGCGCAAAAAGAATCGCCTCCGACTGGTGGCGACGCCTTGCTTCTAAATCCTAAGTCACACGGCTTACTGGATGCATAGCTATATTTATGTAAACTAGATGAATAATGGGAATGGAGTTTGTCTTTAATATAAATTGTAAACATGTAAGCTTGATATGGGTGAAATTATTTATCCTTTTTCCTTAGTGGTCAATTATAATTTTTTGATTTACTTTTTCACAGATATCTAGGATCGACTGTGTGAGATTCATGACTGATTCCACTTTTTGGTTGTGGGGAAATTATTTATCGATTAAAAGTATGTAGATAGTGGTGGCTCCTCGACTTTGCCCCTTGACTCCTAGGGTGCTCAGACCTTTCAACTCTTAGAGGGCTTAGGTCCCTCGATTCTTTTCTCAATTTGGTTATCTATTGATTCTAGAGGACTAAGGTCATCCAACTTTATAGGGCTTAGGCTTCCTCGACTCCCAGAGGGCTCAAGTCCCTCGACTCCCTCTCAATTTGGTTACTCGACTTTAGAGGACTCAAGTCACTTGACTCCCTCAGTTCGGTTGCCCCTAAGATAGATAATGACGACGAATATTCCCAAGGCACTTGGCATCCTATGGATAATAGAACAATTATGAAATTGTTATACTTGGTTTCTGATTAATGAGAATACTAATAACATGTATCAGATTTGGTCCATCCACTAAGCTTCTTTTGTTTATTCTTGTATCATCTATCTTTAATTCTACACGGAATTCTAATTTGAGCGTTCGGAATGGTCATGCTCATGCTCAGTCTAACATATGATTGAGACTTACAGATAACCCCTATGTCTCTTTCATCAGCTAAGACTTCGGACATCCGCTCCCTTCACCAGATCTTTCAAAGACCTAATGAACCTTGAAGATAATTCATCAGTGATTCACCTAGTCAACCTCGAAGATAATTCACCAGTAATTCACTTGACTACGATCTCAGACAGGAACAATTACCAATTAGATCATCAACTTTAATTATTCACAAATTCCACCACCCATTCCATCATCAATAATCTATTCAAGTCCCCGGGACAAGTAGGACATCCAGGTTGTCAATCAGGCACGTGCGGTTCGATCCCCAACTACGGCGTATTTGTAGGAATTTCCTCTAAATGAGGAGCGCAATCAAAGGATGTTGGGCGTCTGGGCTAACCGCTGCGTACACTTTCCGATTTACCCTGGTGGCCGGTGGGAAATTTTCGTGGGGCCGGACCGATCACCCCCAGATATAGTCAATGGGGCTAACTAGGATTTATCATTTATCAATAATCTATTCAAGCGGCGACGGCGGGGGTGGGGGGCAATGGTGAAATGGTTAGACCCGCCAACGACGGACCAAGCATTTGGAGTGTGAAACTCAGTTACAACGAATTTGAGGAGATTTTCTCTCAAATAGATAGTGGACTCAAGAACATTGGTTGTTAGGTTGCGCAGATCGTCATCTTCACTTCCTTATTTATCCTAATAGTTGGTGGAAAACTTTTATGGGGTCGGACCGGTTACCTCCAGAATTAATTAACTCGAAAGGCTGGATACTTGATGTTAACTAAAAAAATAAATAATCTATTTAATAACCCCACAGGCTAACTCAGATGGTTTATACACGGGAGCTGCCATAATAGGGGGTCGATTTTTAATGGGTGTAGAATGTCCCATTGATTGTCTCATTTCCGCATGTAGTGGGCCACTGGGCCAGGGCCAGGGCCAGGGCCAGGATGAAATCCTTTATCTCTCTTCTATATCACTTAGATCTTAACGATATTCAACTTTCCTATTAATTCCTTCAAATAACACAAAGTGAACGATCAACTCAACCTTAGACGGGAAGTCAAAATAATAAAATATTTTTAGATCAATTTGTGGACCATCATATTGAAAACTTGAATGTTAAAAAATAATATTGTGATTTTAGAAGAAAAAAATTATTAAATTTTAAGTTTTTAAAAATAACTTATATGATTTTGGGTGAAAACAACATTTTAGTATTTTTGCCCCCAAAATTTCAAGAATTTTATTTTCAACTTTATGAGAATTTAATTTAAAATTGTCATTGGGAATGTAAAATTTATTATTATTTTTTAAATTTTGATTTGATAAAAAATTGACTCTACCATTCTTAGTTAAATATCTTTTAATCTTAATTTGTTCATTCGATGGTTTGATTGTATTAGTCTCGAGTTTAACTAATGATTTACAATGATTATTTGATCCGATTCAATTAAATTCTTAATTTGGTGAACATTGATTTCATTTTGATGAAATTGGTACTGGTCTAGTTCGAATTTTGTTTGAGATAGGCCTAAATTTTGTGAACATTGGTTTCACTCGCAAAGAACATAAACTGTCTCATATGATAACGAAGTAGAGCTATTTTTTATCATCAAAATATCTTGACTAATGCACTTTGATAGCCTATAAAGGGTTATAATATATATATATATATCACACGGTATATATATACGATATATATATTTATAAAGAGGTAAATCGAAAAATTGTAGTTGATTGTTTGTTCACCCCCGTGACATGGTGAAGTGGTAATATGCTCAGTAAATTAATCAAGTATTCATAGTTTGAATCTCAATTATGGTGTACTGTAAGATATTTTCCTTCAATTAAGTGAAAGTTCTAAGAGGTGAAGAGCCGCTTGAGTTTTAGATTTGCTTGGTGAGCGAATTAGGAGAGGGCCACCCACCTCTTAATTCTATTAGAGTTTTCCCTATAATTGAACAAGTTAAAAAGCTCAAGAAGTGTCTCTATAAGTATAGTATAATATTAAAACATTCACCCCCAGGATATAGTTAAGTTGGTTACGATGGAGCAGAATTGCTGAAATGGACAAAGGTGACAACGATCGAATCTCGACGAAGCCAAGGTAGTTAAGTTGGTTACGATGGAGCTGAGTTGCTGAAGTGGACAAGGGTGATAACGATCGAATCTCGACGAAACCGAAGTAAATTACAGCTTCTCGATTTATCTTCTCATAATACTAGAATTTGAATATCGACTTCTAGATGTGCAAAAGTTAGAAAATTATTTATCTCTAAAATTAATGGGACGAAGCTAAAAACATTTCAAGTGAAACAAAATGCATCCTATATAAAATTATTACGAACACGAGTATTATTAATTAATTATATTAAAAAAGTGTGCTCCAATCAATTAATTGCCTTTTTGATTAATTAATCCTTGAACGGCAAACCAATTCTTCGATCCTTCCCTGTCCTTTTCACTTTTCAGCCATAGCTATAAACTATCGCCCATTGCCGTCCTGAAAAAGCTGCCTCGGCGGCAGGCGCTCAGTCGTCGATCAGCAACGCACAGCGCTCACAAGCCGAGCATCTCTAGCCTTCGATCGGCAGCGACTGACTGCTCCATGCCTGGCCGGGCTTTAGATCTTAACTTTGCTATACTTCGAGCGAGCTATCGAGTTCTACGTATCTCAAACTTACCACTTTCAGCACGAGCTTACAAAACGCAAACTTTGTAAAACAGGCCTAGATCTTCTTCATCCCTTGCATCGATCATTTACTTTTCTGCAGTAAAACTGGTGGTGAACTGGTGGTGCATGAACGAGGGACAGGTTATATCAGTCACACTTTTGTTTTGTTCTTAGCACAGAGAAAGATGGAGCCCGAGGAGCATAAAGAGAGAAAATAAAATAGGCGAATGGGATTAGGTAGCTGCTGCTTTAACAACACCAGGCCAAAGAGCAAGACAAACATCTATATTCTGATCGATAGGCATATAATATTCATCGAGATTCATGTCACTGCACAGACAAATTCTATAAGATTTCATTCACACAGGGAAGCTAGCTAGCAAGATTTGGTAGTCCAAGTAATTAATACCAGTTCTTGTTGTTCGATTATTATAAGCATCTTCCTCCGTAGCCTGCATTCCTGAAGAGTGCTTGCTTGATGTCTTCAGCGCTCATGACTGCCCTCTGGTCCGTCTCCTACAATTCGAATGGAGGATCAGTAGAACAAAATTAAACCTTGATGATGGCAATTACATAATTCAAATGTACCTCCAGACAAGATGCCTGCATTCCGAATTCACTGAAGCAGCTCATTACGCACTGTTGGATGTCCAGCCCGAGTGCTTCCAGCGTGCTCACGGTGGAAAGCAGGAGGCCCGGCTTGGCGGCGCAGCAGATTCCGATGCGTGTATCGTTCTCTCTTCTTTGGACATCGAACTGGAAGATTGTTAATTAATGCACAAGATCTATTACTATTAGCGTCGAAGCCACAGGAATACGCGAACACTTTAATTAGGGAGTTCTTCCTCACCGAGACCTCCTTCGAGTTTAGTTCCTTGAAGATGTTCAGTAGACTGTCTTGCTCCGGAGTGAGGTCGATCATCTCCTCTTGCAAGTGCTTGACCCTGTCCAGTAGCTCCTTCATGTAATCGATGGTGTCCCCGAGAATGGCCGTTCTGTCCATCTGGTGAATAAGATGTCCGTGTATTTCTCATGAGCATTTAATCGAACACTTGATGGAGGGCCGTCCGAGTAAAACCAAAGTAAGAAAAAGCAATCGACCTTGCTAATCTTGGGGACTATCGAACGGAGCATGGAGAGCCGGTCATTGAGCCTCTTCCTTCTCCGCCGCTCCGCCATCAGATTCTTCGACGGCGCACCTTCGAGCTTCTTCTTCCTCGTCTTCCTCAGCCCAACCAACGCCGGCGGCGGCGGCGCCTCCAACTTGCAGGAGCTCTGACCTCGCTCGGCGTCGTCGAGCGCCGACCGGAGCGCCGAGGACTGTACCTCCGGCGCGGCAGAGTACACAGCGTCACTCGGGCAGTAGACGTCGCTCAGGCAGTAGTCATAGCCAGCGGCCAGCGGCACGCCGGCGCTGGGAGGGAGGAGCCCCGCGGGGCTCTGTTGGAAACAGTCGAAGGAGGCGTCAGCTTCGCCGGGCGCGAAGAAGGCGCCTTCCCATGCATCGCTGCGGAGGCAGAGCAGCTCGTCCAAGAAGCCCTGCTCGTCGAGTTCCATGAGCTTCCCACTCGCCAACCGCTGCACGAGCAGTCCTTATAAAAAGAGAGAAAGGATGAAGGTGGGACAATTATCCCTCACAGTAAACGCTAAATCTCAGCCTATCCAATAGGGTCTGCAAATCATTGGAGCTTTGCATGATTAACGCAATGATTCGGACACAATCTGCTGTTCTCTCTCTCTCTATTATCCTTGTTCAGGTTCTTCCACCAGCTTAGCTTGTTCATGGAGAATTACAGCTACAGAATGCTGCTGTAAGCAATTACGGTCAGCTGTCATTACTCACAAGATCAAATAAGTTTAAAACTCACAGGAAATCTAAGCCTGGCGCTCAGAAATCCGCTCGCTGTAGGGCACGCAGCAAAACCACGGCGGCAGGAGCATGTGCCCACTGTATTTTCTCGCCTCATCCACCCAACAATACCACCAACACACATCCTCCCTCTCTTTTGTTCTGTCTCCCCGAGTCACGGAGGAAGATAGAGACATGCAATCGCCAGACGATGACCCCGAGATGGAGAACTGGAAGGGGAAGCAAAAGAAGCCACAAACAAAAAGGCTACTGGTAGTGACAGGGAGGGCAGGTTTAGGTTTAGGTTTAGGTTTAGGTTTAGCTCCTCCTCCCCTAAACCTTGGTTTACGTGACCATTCCATGCAGTAGAAAAGAAAAAGCGCAGACAGACAGCCCTACGCTCTGGTCGTTCTCGATGGCTCAGTTTTTAGTCAATGGATTGGAAGGTCGATCGATCGGCTGTGTTTGAGGTGGCAACTTGTTTGGTCGTAGCTTAAGAACGAGGGCTGTAGAAGCAAACGAAGGGGAGAGAAGACCGACAGACAAAGCACAAAAACCCAATCCACATGTGAGCATGTGTCTTCTTCGTTGCCTTTCGGCGCTAAATATTGAGCAACGGCGCTAAGGAAACTGAATCTTTTAGAAGGGAGTACTGGACCAACTGACTTGGTTGGGTGAGTGACTTTACCAGTATTCATCCCCTTAGCTTAATTGACTCGATCGACTTGCATAACTCGAGCCATTAGCTTGGCCTAACTAGCAAGACTTGCATGGCTTATCGACCGATTGGCTTGCTCAACTCATTGGGTCTGATAGATTGGTCGTCTCTTTGAAGCCACCCAACTAAAATTGGGGTGTCAATTTATTAGTTGCCCTAGCTCTAGTGACAAATTGACAATGTGGATCATGACTTTTTAATTTGTCGATGTTATGGGCTGATATATTCTAATCAAGAAAATCAAAATCTAGTTCAGATGGAGATAACACATCGGATGCCCGCCCGAGTTCATGTTGGATTCCATGTCTGACTCTGTGATGAGCTTTGCAACCAGCTCCGTACTCAACTCCGTGCTTGACTCCATGTTTGACTCCATGCCTGACTCCATGTCTCACTCCGCGACCAGTTCTATGCCCGACTTCATGCCCAACCCTAAACCTGACTCCATGACTGACTCCTCAGTCAGGTTAGTCTCGCTGAGTGTGCACTTCGTGCCCAAGTAGCTCCACTCTATCAACTTACATCCCTTATCTTGCCTGACACCGCCCGACAACCGTTCGACAACCGCCTGAGCGACACGTTAAATGGTAAAGTATGCAACGGCGGATCACCTACCACATTTAATACAACATGATCTTTTACCATACTAAGCATGAATGATGGGGCCCTTTCCTACCGCGATGGGATGTGTTTCTTATCGTTGATGGGACATCTCTACGGATGACTCTATAAAAAACCCCTACTTCCTACGGGCCTAGATACGTGCACACTCATGCATACACTCTCCACTCACTGGATTCATTGCTCTTTCTCTTCTCCATCTCCATCTCCATTTCCAATCAACGAGGGATTGATTTAGGCGTCGGAGTTGCTGAGTCAGGGCACTCCTGGCCTCCATTCTAATTCTTCTTCTCTTTGAAGCTTTATAAGAACACCGTCTTCTCCAATTCTCATGAGTTTCGTGTGACTTCATCAACAAAAGAACTAATTCTACAGGAATATCGTCTTCTCCAGCTGCTTGTGAGTTTCGTGCGACTTCATCAATAGAAGAGTCAAGTGTTCGATGATTCATCTGGAAGCTATCTCAAACAGGAACGGTCAACATACCCATTTACATAAAATTTCTATACCTTCAAGTCGATCCTTAGATACATACATGTCCATAAAGTGCCTTTGTCCTCACTTATAGGGTCACATGGGAGCAAAGTGAAGAATAATCCTTCTTTAGGTTTCTTGTTTCCTTTCATACATTTCACTTTCACTCTCTCAAAACTTCAACCACTTTCTTCAAATTCTTTCCCCCCTCTTCATTCATTATGCACTTCCTTGTCATCTAACAAGACAAAACCTTCCATGTGAATCAACCATGATTAGTTTACAAAATGAAAAAAGAAGATGCAAGCAAAATAGAATTGTATGTGGGTCTCTTCTTTGGTAGGTATTCACATTTCATTGCTTCATTGAATTTACATTGTCCCAAAAAGATGGACAGGATATCAATTTGTGCAAGTAGTCTTCTCAAGAATCTGATGCACCACCTTTCCCTTCTCCTGCATCAAGAGAGCATCATACAGGCTGACCGAATCCTTCGCGAACTGCGTTAGTGATTCAAAAATGCTAGCCAATCCAATTTTGAATCCATTGATAGTGATTTCGTGGGTCTTGCGCAGGCAATCTTGATGTTTCACTTTGTTGGATTCCAATTTTTTCCTTAGCATGTCTTGCAGCTCTTTCCTTCTGGATAAATACTCTACTTGCTGCCACATATCTGAATCAGGTTTGTTTTCAAACAGCTTGAGTTCCACAACCTTGCTCTCTTCTTTTTGCAGTGCAAGAACCCTGCGATCGAGCTCTTTGGCGAGCCTGTCAACTTTTCTCTTTTGCTGTTGTTCTTCCCCTTGCTTAATCCACAAGCCCCGAACAGTTCTGATGAAACTTCTCATGCTGAAGGATACAGGTTGATCAGGCAGCTTCTTTAATGAGGTCAGCCATTCATGACTCATAACAACTAAAGCAGGTGTGCCATCTCTATAAGAAGGTAATAAAGATCTAGCTCGAGAATAGTATTCGACATCAGACGCAATGAACTTCGATAACCATGCACGAATAGCTTCGGCATATGCTTTCTGTGCTGCAACATAGCCTATAAAGCATGATCTCCAGTTGCAAAGCTCAGCCTCCAAAGTAACAGTCGCAAGACGATTTGTATTGTTACTGAATTTTGCATACGCCGGGCATATGAATGTGCTCACTTCAAACATTATTTGTTTCTGAGACTCATGAGCTTCAAACATTATATTCCACATCTGGGATAAGCTGCAGAAAAAGCAAACAATGAAGAGAATGCTGTGATTACCAATTTAATGAATGATATTGAATTCTTCTTACCCTTGTAGAAGCTCTATGATTTGCGGTTGCAGTTCCTCATCTCTTAATTTCTCTAATCTCTGTGATATTGATTGAGAAGCTTGTAGTGCCACACATATCTCTGCGTGTAGATCTCTTGCAATAGCTCTATTTTTCTCCACCGAGCTTGATTTCGATCCTTTCACTTCTTGGTTTCTCAGTTTCATGCAGTTCTTCAGGTAAGCTTGCCAAACCTGGTCTCCAGCCTAGAAACAAAACCAATCCATGAAGAGAAGATTTGTTCTTTTTGTGAAGCTAAAACTATCAGTCATGCTTGAAAGATCTAAAGCTTTGTTCTTTTCATGCCACACAGGAACAACCTTTGTTGCTTTCGATAAAGGAACTCAACAAATTTGCTAAATGTTAATATTTATAGGGAGCATCAGTGATCAGAGAAGGGTTTAGTTAGACATGAACACTAAGAGAATCCATGGAATTTCAAGAACACACAAATGTACCTTCACTTGTTCATAGAGCTTTTTCTCCCAAGCACACAACCTTCCTAGAGTCTGTGAATGGCTTCCAGACTCCATTCCTACATAGTCATCCAAAAATTCACTCGTAGTTTCCGCGCAAGATGTGCTGTTTGAGCTTGATGCAACTAGACTTCTATGGGAGGAGGAGAATGATGCAGACCGATGCCATGTAATAGTTCGGATACCTTTCGATGAATTCTCTAAATCAAAGATGATGCAGATACACAATCAGTAAAGTTCTGATACACATGAACTATCCCTTATGCTAAACAATCAACAGAGCAGATCATTACAAACTTGTAAGAGTAATGATGCTTCACAGAATTATGATCAAGACATTGACAAAATCAGATCGCCAAACATGAGAAAAAGAAATCTGAGCATCTTCTTTGGCAACTAGGAATCTTAATCCTTTGTAGTCATGCAAGAATGATAATGAATGAAGGCGGTTAAGAAATCAATTGGTAGAGTTGCAGGGGTAAAAGATTAATCAAACCATGGACCATTGCCGAGGGATGAAGAAACAGTGGTGAAGTGGAAAAGCACAGCACTTTGTAATTGTTCCTCCTCCCTCTTTCAGTTCCATCTTTTACCAGAGTGGACAAGGAAGAGAGAAGAAGCCACAGATCACAATGAAAAGCAAGACAAAAGAGTGAAAAATCCAACCTTCTGTCTCTTCGTGGCCTGCTTGGTGTTTAAAAGAGTTGCACTCCAACATCCTTGAGACGTCCTTCCCAGAATGGTATGCCTTGATGAAGTAGTCCTCGATTTCTCTCAGCGCTTGCAGTAGATCTCTGCCTTCTCCTGCCTTCTCGGACGGAGCCAAGTCCACTTCTTGGCTCGCGATGACCTCCAACACTGCTGTGTTGCCACCGGAGTCGGTTACTCTTTCTACAGCTGAAGTCTCGCCTTTCGCCTCTTCTTCTTCTTCGTATTCATCGGCTTCCTCGAGTTCCGGGATGCCTTCTTGCTCCCTCACCGCCCTCAGATACTCATCTGAACTCCGGTCGAGTCGCCCCGCTGCGGCGTTGGACCTCGTCGAACGGGCCAAAGAAGTCCCAACCGAACACCTCCGACGAAGGAGACGGCGGCATTGGCGCTGTTGCGGAGAAGAAGTAGCGACCGCGACTCGTTTCACTTGTCCACTTATTCTCTTCTTCTACCTCCTCCTCCACTGACTCCGCTGCCTCTGTGGAGTTCGAGCCCGAGGGGGAGGATGGGGGAGGAGAAGCGCGGCGGGGCAAAGATTCGGCCTTTGGCTCCGTCGGCGTCTGGCGGAGGTAGGCGCAGGGAGGGGAAGAAACCGCGGTGTCGCCAGGGAGGGTAATGAGGAATGGAGCGGGCACGGAGAGGCGGCAGACGAAAATGTCGATGGCGGCTGCGACGGCGTTGAGGGAGTGGATGTAGGCGGCGTGAGCGGCGGCGAGTTCGTAGCGGCAGTCGACCGCAGCTCTGATGAGGCGCTTCCTCTCGCGACAGAGCGCCACCGGGCCTTCCTCCTCGCCGTCGGACCAAAGCCTGGACGCCGCACAGCCACCCATCTGATGGCTACAGCCACAGGCACTCAAAAATGAGGGGTTTTGGAGGGTTTAGACAAGCGTTTGGCTTGTGTTGAATGGATTTCTGCGTGAGAGAGAGAGAGACAGAGGGAGGAGACGGAGCGGCAAGGTAGCAGGAGGAGCTTTGCCTTCGACTTCGAGCCACAAGTAGGGAGGCACAGGAACAGAGACTGAAAGTCAAAGATTGAAGTGAGGAGGAAGGTTTAACTTTCAAGCTAAAAAAAGATCATAGAGCTCACTCTTTAGCCCCCCTCTGAATCATGATCAAGATCATAAAGATCTAGTGATTTTGGATGAGTATAAGTTTTTTAGTTAACCAAAACAGTTAGTTTTAGCTCACAGACAGCGTCCAGTGGCTGATAACGCTCCGGTGGAGGCTGGCGGCGGTCGGATAACAGTCGATGATCCAGCAGTCGGCGCAGGTCATGCTGAGATTATTGTGACCTCAACTCCACTGGGACTTTACTGACATCGTGTTGGGTTGCGCAGGGAGGCGTTCTTGCATGGATTCCCGAGCCCTGGGATTTGACCAGCAGCAGTGTCGTGTCGTGGCGTTTGTTGTGCCCATGCTCTGAATCTGTCCATGCTCTGAAACAATGGAAATAGGGCGCTGATTGAACCGAATCCACAGCGACAGTGTCAAATATGGAAGGCTCACGATGGAGATGATACATAAATTTTACTTTAAATTTATTCCCTTAAACTCCAAGAGGTATCTAATATCAATCCGAAACGTAATTGAATGGATTACGATAAAATAAAATTATTAAAATAAATAAAAATTAAATTTTAATAAAAGTTCTCCATTTAAATCAATTTTTAAATATAAATTTTTGATTACTTTCTTATAAATAATCATGACATATAAACCGCTAAGATGACAGATTTTATTTTTTTATTGAAAAATAAAAAAATTGACTTTTAAAATGTAATTAAGTTGATTAGATAAAGTAGAATTATTGAAATAGACAAGAATCAAATTCTGACTCTTCGACATAATCAATTATAATTTTTTAAATTTTTTTATAAATAATTATGAAATTAATTGTGTAGAATTAATTAGGATAATAGATTGATAATAGATTTCATTTTATGCTGAGGAAAAAAAATTGCTGGCGTCGAATCCAATAAAGCAGCAGCAGAAAGCTTGAACCACCTTGATTTTCTACTTAATCAACGCCCGTGATCCCATCAGGTCAGGTCGTCAGGAGGGTTGTGGTGGGGCCTATTTGGAGCTTGTGAAAATTTTTAACAAGGTTAATAACTATTCAGTAGAGAGATAAGTGAGTTAATCTATATAATAATATTATTGAGCAGCAATTACAAAGAAAAGGAAAAAAAATCTGGTAACATAACTGCAATCTTCTTAAGAGAATCACATTTACAGTTCGATACAAATTTTTAGCATACTCAAGATTGAACTCTGCAAAACTGAGCCAACATCATTTAATCACTAGGTATACGATTGTTATTGTTGCATCAAGGAATCGAGTTTATTCTATATAAGGCTCTATCTATATTTTTGTAAATGAAAAAAAATGAACAGCAGTGTTTGGCAAAAAAGACTGCCACAATAGATAGATACTCAGCATCTGGCAATTTGTTTCCTAAATGCTTTATGGAACAACCTTCAAGTTAGGCTCCAATTGTTCCCTTCGAATTGAGCCATGACCATATATACTGCCCAAACAAACCACAAAAGAAAAAGATAATCTGGTTGTTCAAATTTCTGGAGGGTTTTCGGATTTGAGTAGATGTTTGAATTGGCTGCAGTCGATTCCTACTTCATCGAATGCAGGTATCAGCCGCTGCAAAATTTTTGCCAGGGTTAACTTGAAACCTACTGAACAAGAATGCTCCTGGCTCTTTTCTGTCGAGCATCCATCAGTAGTGAGGGAGCCGATCATGCATCCTGCCATGTAGGCCTCACAAGCTTTAAGAATGTAATGACCGTGTCTGCGGAAGTGGTCCTTAACAAAGTCTTCAAAATGCTGCATCAATCAATAACATAAAAGAACAGATTAGAAACTAAATGCGCAAGGACGACCAAGTCTAAAAGATAGGCACCAGGATTGGACGTAGAGTAGAGAAATTTGACTCTCCAAAAGATACAAATTGGAATAAAAGAGCGAGTGAAATATACGTGCAATATTTATACAATTTTAATATTATATTATTTGTATAATTTTTACCAAGCATGCAGGGGTTAGAATCTCCTCCCACAAAGGTATGTGTTCTATATAAAACAGGCTTAAGACTTATAATTAAATAATTTATCATTAATGAAAACATTTTATATTTTAACACTTGGGTCACTTCAACTATAGTTGGTTTTCATTTTATGATATAATTAATCATTTCAGCTATACATAAATTTTTTTGTATTGACCATCAGCTGTTCTCACATCCCATTGGATGTGACTCTAAATCCCTCCCTACAGTAGTATTATACACATTCAAATTTCTACACAGCAGAAAATGCTTTAGATCTAACTCGCTTAACATTAGACTAACATCAGCTGGTGGCTGTACATACAAATTCTCATATATTTTATAAGTTATCATTTTATCCTTGGTTTTCAGCTTGTTGGATTTTTTGTCACCCTTTGTTTGACATCAATACTCACTGTTATCCACGTATAAATACTTTAGAAAATGAGATGTTAACATCTAGATCCATATGTTAAATGCCCATAAATCAGAATTTTAGTGATGCAGGTTCTCAAAACCCCAAAATAACTAAGGTGCAAAGTGATATGATTTGCTGAGTTTCTGTTCAATTAAGAGTATGTTTGTATGTTCACATAGGTGACAAAACTAGAATCTTTAATTCTTATTACTTGAATTCATTTGAATACACATCAAAATATAGTTGTGATAGGATTAGGTTGTTTTCCAAAAACAATTGAGCACAAAGATTCATTTTGTAAGTCTATCTTTTGACTAATAATCAAATAAAATTGACAAGAAAATTTGTTTGAAAATGAAAGGCGTGTGAACAAATGGCATTCAAGGAAAAGGAAAAGAAAATTGCCATGTCTCTTGAACTTACCATGGGTGGCCTTCTCAAAAGATACATCATTGATTTCAAATTCATTAGGTATGTGTTCTCATTGTATGGTATGACATTCTTCTCCCCTTCAACCGTTCCAATCTGCTTTTCATAACCAGCTTCATTAAAGTACGGCTTGTCATTGAGAACTAACCCTTGTAATGAAACAAGGACTTGGAGGATACTAGAAGATGATGGATCCCAAACTTCATTTCCCTTGCCTGTCCATGTATTTAACAGGCTTAAGCAAACCTTTCCATCCACATATAAATTTGGATTTATCCGCAAGCCACCAGAATGGTAATAGACAGACTGCAATAGAAAGAAGAATTAACAATGGAGGTACAGACTCTGGAAGTCAACACAAATTGAAAGTTGAACAAACAGGATGAAGCATTGAAACAAAAGACATATCGAGTAAATTGAATGTTAGTCATTAAGACACATTAACTATTGGACCTAAGAAGAAGATAACAATATCACAGTTACCGGTGGAACTTCAGGATATTCTGGAGGGAGATGAAAATCAAAGAAGAAGAGACCATCCTGATATGGTGTTCCACTGGCTCCAACTATCACAGCTCTCATTAGATCTAGGTGGTCCTCATATACTCGAATATAAATAGCAT
Source organism: Curcuma longa (assembly GCF_044706935.1). Lineage (NCBI taxonomy): Eukaryota > Viridiplantae > Streptophyta > Magnoliopsida > Zingiberales > Zingiberaceae > Curcuma > Curcuma longa. Next base: position 1,204,531 of record NC_133877.1, read on the forward strand.
CTGTAAACATAAGTGTAATAATTTCAAGTTGCATGTCTAATTACTGTATCAATATGTTGATTCAGTCATATCCACTTACCAGGTAAGTTCTTTTCAAGAATATTCCATTCTTGCTGAACCTTTTTAACCCACTTCCTTTGACCACTACACTGCATTTTTGTCAAATATGACCAAGATAGCAACAAAACTTACATATATATAAAGCATCAAACAAGTCGTGTATCCAGATACAAGAATGAAGAATTAGATAGCATCAGATTTATAGTACAGCAGATACATACAAAATATAACAATGAAATATATTTAAATTGCCTCAAAATGAGCATACAACTGATAAAATCAATTACCATTTCGGCATCACCAAAATAATGATGGTCGGACGGATTTTCAGCAATATCGAAGTGCTTGAAATTATATGGGTCATCAAGATCATACGATGTTCTACTGTCAATATCTGATCCTATTGATGCAGGTTGAACCAAAGGGTAATGAATATTTATTTCCACATCCTCAGTTGCTGCCTCTTGATTATTCATTAATTCTGAATTCTGATGTGTGCTTTGAGTAATATTATAGTCAGAAACATCAGAAACTTTATTCTCATCCTCCACGTCTACTGTGCTTTCAGAAGCAGCAAGATCCATTTCACATTCTGCATCATTTCCTCCAATCTGACCTGAACCCAATGCATTCAACTGTCTTTTAGCTCGAAAAAACAGCCCAGTAGCAAATTTTGTCACATAATCAAGAGCAGTAAGAGGTACTGCAAGTGGCCCACTTCGTCCACCGGTAATATCTTCTTGTGATGTTTCAGATCTCTTTTCTTTTTGGATAGTGTTATCACTACAATTATGTAGATCAGCTTCCTAGCATGGAACAAATATAAATATCTCAAACATGAAACAGGAAAAAGAAAAGAATTCACAAGTCAGGATGAACATAAGAGAAATCAACCTTTTCAGTGCCATCAAGTACATCCATCTCATTTTCATCAACTGTTTCCCAACTGGCACCGTCATCACTAATTTCATCATCATCTCGATCAACAACATAAACTTCCTGAGGACCTACCTAAAACACAATATGCTAGAACAAGTTATAATAATATTGATATGAAAATTTTCAAAAACTTGTAGATTTGGAATTTATGTTAAACGCATGATGGCGTCAAAATTAGACCTAATTCCTTTTCCGAGGAAGAGAAGTATTACTGCAGAAAAGGAAACAAATTAGAAGATAACTTGGGTCCAAGTGAATTTTAATTTGATTGTTTATTGTTTACTAAATTGTTGCTTACTTGGTAAAGGGATAATTGCGTGCTCAATTATGATTTAGCATTAGCGTGTTTCTTGATTTGGTTCTTTATTTCAAAATTTTCATTAGAGTTGAGTCTATTAAAGTGGTCTAGAGTCCAAATAATTTTCATGTTTTCAATTAATAAATTTTTTTAGTTGTCTCAATGTGAGGGTTTCTCTCTTCAAGAGGTTGGCTTGCTTAGTCCGTCCTCCTGTGCTACGTCAAGTACCTTTGAGATCATCCCATCAGCCCAGTTAACTTCAATGTCACCATCTTGGAGACCAACTACAGTTCCAACCCATGATAGACTTCTTTTGTTCTCACAAACTCATAATTTTGGACCAGAGTTTCTTCATCAGCATCTCTGTCTTCTTTTCTTGAATCAGCTGATATCACTTCTGTATCAAGTTGATTTCCTTGTGCCTTGATAGGAATTTCAAATTTTGTTGAATCATCAGAAGTTGTGGGCAAGCGTACAACAACATCACCATAGCAGTAATCATAATCTGGATGTGCATCAAGTTCATAAGCACTAACAATTTCTTCACACATAAACTCTTTTAAGTCTTCTGGCCTGCTCACAGGTTTAAGCCATCTAACGCATACAGTACGCTCATGAGAATTCACAGCTCTTACTACTCCTATACGACAAGCTTCAAAAGAACCATCTTCTTCATTGGATGCCTTTTCAACCACATACTGCTCAGGAAAAAAATCATTATCGTTTGGAGTATGATATTGGAATTAGTGATGTGGACTGCAGCCCATATTCTTTAATTCCATCTTGCCAAGCCACATCAACCTTTGTAACGGTGTTTACAATGAAAAGTGCACTTTCAAAGTTATCATTTCTTCTTCCGAGCTTTCTTTTCTCTCATAAAAAAGACTTTTCGAAGCTTTTTACGGTATGTTGGCCAGCTTTCATGAGCCGCCTCCTTTGAAATGGAAGGACTACTGCATGAGCATTTTTCAGCAAAATCTGTTGATTCAGTTCCATCAGGCCTAATTTAGCTGTTAAATTATCATTCAAGTAATCTTCACTTCGAGACTGGGAATGCCCATGAAATTCTGTTGATTCAGTTCCATCTACCTGGCCGAATTTAGCTGTTAAATTATCATTCAAGTAATCTTCAATTTGGGAATGCCCATGAAATTCTGTTGATTCAGTTCCATTTACCTGGCCTAATTTAGCTGTTAAATTATCATTCAAGTAATCTTCACTTCGAGACTGGGAATGCCCATGAAATTCTTTGGAAGTCGAACTAACTTCAGAAGATCCATCAATATCTTGTCCAAGCATGCATTGAGAATCAGGGATATCAGAGTTCATGCAAGGCTAGAGTGGACCAGAAAACAGTCATTCGTTGCCTCTAGTTCGGTGCCAGTTGGAAATGCTTCATCCAATATGCAAGAGCTTAATTGATTTTCCTTAAATGACAATAGAATCACTCACAGCTTCTTTCATTTTCTGTTTATTGGAATGCCAGCAGAAGATGATAATTGTTGATAAGATGGCAGGAGACACCAATCTGCTAATTGCCAGTCTGTGTGTGCATAGAAAGACAACAGAGTTAAGTTCTTAGGATTCTGCTCCTCGGCAGGTGCGGAAGCTGAATTAGTATCAACACCAAGATAAGCTGAAGCTATCCAATAGACAACCACTGCACCTGTTTGAACTTTGATGACTGTGCCTTCATGACGGTTAGCTCTCCACAAGCCAGAAAGCCATCTAGAAGTTTTGAAAACAGAGGAAGAAACAGCACGAACTCTTTGGCCTGGATAGTATGGACAATCTGCATTATCAACAACTGGCTTCAGAACAGGATGCAGTTGCAAAGGGTCAGCTTTAACTACTTTGCATACAGATCCATCATCAAAAAGAACAGTCACATTATCTAACACCTCATCAACTCTACCAAGCCAAGGTCCAAAAACAACAAAATCACCAACGCTGAATTCCCTTATGCGTTTTAGATCTCTAGAGTTAACATTTTTTATCACCTCACCATCTGCAGAAAGTAAATCAACTGTGATATTGATGTTAACAACAAGTCCTAATTGTCCTGTTGGATCAATGGCAGAAGCAACAATATCACCATGCAGAAAACTTCTGTCTACTACCACAATATCACTAGTATTTTCTGTTGTCTCTGAACCATCGCTCCAAGTTATTCTAACTTGTCCATTTGGAAGACAATTGATGTTATCACCATCATTGTTAGTATAATCATTATCATTGTCACCTCCACCATTGCCTGCATCAACCTTTTCCTCATCCATTTCACTGTCATCATCATCTGTGATGCTATCCTCTGAGTCTGAATCACCAGCCACTTCTACAACAATTCCAAGAAAATCTTCATGCTTACTGGATTTGACGACATCTTGTCTATGAATAAATATATCATTAGTCTGGGAAATAGCAAGTTCCTCAATTTTCTCTTGTTTTTCACACTCTGAACTACTCTCAGCATCAGAACAAGAATTTATTTCTTTATGTGTTGCATCTGATACATTACTCACTTTGATTGAAGTATTAAGCCCATCGTCAATATGATGTTTTCCCATCTAAAATTAATAAACCTGCAGAAAGATATGGACAATAGTTGCTCATGAAAGATGATATAATAAACCTGCAGAAAAATATGGACAATACTTGCTCATGACTGATGATATAATAAACCTGCAGAAAGATATGGACAATAGTTGCTCATGAGTGATGATATACAAAAATTAACAAAAAAGTTCCTCCTACGTGAAGAATTATCTTATGACAAGATATATCCCCAAATGAAAAGAAACAAGTAGTATCCTACCCAGAAAAATAGAGTTGTTGCTGCAAAGAACTAAGAATACAGGAAAAAATTCACAATGTATGAACAAGATATTGAAGACTCGATCTGTTTGATCGACTCAAACTTAGTAGCCTAATAAGGTGTGGCAACCTACAGAATACAAACTTCCATTGACTTAAGCTTAAAACTTGGTCAGACAAGGAAACAACTAGGACATAAAAGTTATTTTGACAGATAGAAGGAATAAACCTGTCAATAAAGTTGTCATGGATATCAAAAGCAAAATTAATCATAAAGTTGTCTCCGTGAGACAAACTATAGTTTGGCATATCAAAGGGATAAACCTCTCAATAAAATATTTATTTTGTATTCAACTGGGATAAAATAAAAAAAAATAAGACAAACATCAGATAAAGTAAAACCTAGGACTGGAATCATTATGCAGCTACATCATAGTGCAAAGTGCATGCATTTCACTTCATAGATGGAATCAGATTTAGTTAATAAGAAAAACAACATGGAAGAAACCACCCATACTATCCGAAACCTATAACCATTCAGCTTAATCAACTCTTTTGAGGTTAAGTTAGTTAAGCATGGACTTGAATAACCAAAAAAATTAAAGCCAATAGCAGTTCCATTTTACCTTTTTAAACATTTTGTTGAATTAAGAAAAAAAATGTCTTTACATTTAAAAGATTAAAACGGAATATCATGATGTAAATATAATAAATACATTACCTGGATACTTTTAAAATCCTGTTACTAATAGGATAATATGAATGGATATGCAAGCACAAAAACACTATGAAAAGGCCACCCTACATTAACTACTAAAATTTTCTTCATACCATCCAATTTTTATGTTTTCAATTTTTTCAATTGAATTCAATAGATCTCTAAAGCGTGAGCATAATACTTTTGAGAACTTTAATTCAGAGTATCATCCATCTGGCTCACCGAAAAAGCAATTCAGTTTTAGAACTTAAGTTATGGTGCTTTTTCTCCATTTAGACCACCAGTTTGCCAAACAGATCAATTCCATATCATTGTCAGGAAACAAAACCATCGTCTGGAAAAGAATTCAACACTCACAAGTACAAGAAAAAGAGCATGCAAACCTCAGAAATAGCAAAATGTGAAATCCAAAAACTACAGACAGCAGAAATGGGCATAATACAGCAAAAATACTGATATTGCCACTATTTTCCCACCAACAAAAACATACGCCCTAAAAATCCTGCCTCAACGAAATCAAAATGAAATATTAAGAGTACAATGGTGCCCGACTAAATACCAACACTGAGTTATGAACACAGACAATCCCACAAACATAAGGATCGAAAAAGGAAGACAATGTCCTAGCAAACAGTGGTAATTCAGAAAAGGAAACAAATAGCACAAAAAAGAAATACAGTTAGAGAAACAAATTGAATAATAATTCAAGAATGACACGTCTGCAATTAAAAGAAACAAATTAGAGAATAATTCAAGATTGACCAAAGAAAATTTAGTTGGCAACAATGCAACAAGATAAAATTCATTTAAATATAAATGACGATATAGTAGAGGATCGAGCCTAATGGCACAAAATGATCCATATATCCGACCTTACTTAGTGGGATAAAAGTTTGGTTGTTGTTGTTGTTGTTGATTTCTATAAAATAGTAATTTAGAACAATCACATTTTCTATTTTGGTATATAATAATAATTGTATTCCCAACTATGATCTAGCATGTTTTATTTATCTAGATTATTTATTTCTTCATTTGCTTTAGAATTGGCTCTATAAAAGAAGTTCAAGCAGTTCAAGGTCCCTGTGGTTATCATCTTACTATAACAATAATTTTTCCACTTATTTTTCTCTTTATAAGAGCTTTCCTATGCGTGAGGTTTGTTCACTTGTCCATAGTACTACATCAAGTGGTATTAGAGTTGAAAGTTGGTTCTGTTTGATACTTCTTCCCTCTCTCCTAGTTACTACTCTCACATTGATCCCCTATTCACCATCGTATCCATCTTACACCACCACTCGCAACTACCTCTCCTACTATGCAAACAGCCTCCAACGTTCCACACCTTTAGCTCGCAATCTGTTTGCTCAAACCTTCCCTTCCTTTCAATGCTGTGTTAGATCTCCCTCTAGATCCAAGGTCCCCCTACTTCCTCAACATAGGTTCCTTCGAATCACAAATGGAACCCTCAATGCCACGCCACATGTGCAAAACACTAAGGCTCACCAACATAGTTCCCTCACATGATTAATCTATTGCACACCCATGTGCATCGTCAGCGACCACCAGATCCACAATCAATGCCACCCGCATTGAGACAACCCTCCATCACCAACCTGCTCTTATGCTCTCTCCATGACCCCTGCATGTCACACACAACCTTCAACCTCGCTTTTTCGATATTGTTCAAAGAAAGAAAAAATAATAATTGCAATTGCAAAAGACAGTTCCACCCTCCTCTACTTCCCATATATGCACAACATCAAACGGCACTATGGCACAATGGTTGTCTGGCACTGTCCAAAAATCATAAGGGTTGTCTGAAGTGACTTTTTAACCCCTTGGTTCATTTTTATCTCTTGAGAATACCCCTCTATCACTATACAAAACCCCTTTGCATCACTTCAAAGACACTCAATTTTCAAGTGTTGATCCTTTTCTTCTTCTCATTTCTCATCTCTAAAAGTTCTAAGGCGTTGAAGTTTATCGTGACTCAAAATTTGGAGTGCTCTTGTTGTAAATCAAAGGTCATTGTATCCTGAAAAATAATAGGTAAATACCTAAGAAGGACAATATCTTCTTTAAAAAAGGGCCTCGACAGTACAATTTATTCAAAATAATGTGTTGAGAACCCAAAAGGGTGCCTCAACGACTGATGATTACACCAAATTTGAAAGGGTGTGTCAATTAATTACATAGCCATGATCCTCATTGCCCATACCAACAATACCCACTCAGCTGCAGTGATCCACCAACAAAGACAACAAGCTGACTAGAAGAAGGAAAACTGCACCAGACAAGCAGCAGCAGCAACAACAACACTGTTTTGTCTCCATATATGTCGTTATTCCCTTCCCTCATCTCCCTCTCACCTTTTTTTTCCTTCGAACAGCTCATTCTGCTGCTTGATACCCCGCAATCCACAAAAAAATCAGGCGATTGACTCTATCCAACACAAACTCAGCTGACACCGAACCATCAATCTGGCATCTTATAGGAAGATTAAGAACTGCACCAACAGAAAGGAGCCACTGAAACTTGAACGGAACCTAAGGATATTGCATACGCGCACACAATTTTACCAGAGATGATGTAGTCGGCAATAGATAAGCGCGTAACGGTGAACGGATTCGAAGGAAAGAAATAAAGAAAGAAAGATGAAACCAACAAACCACAAGCTATCATCAGGACCCAATTGGCAAACAAAGCTCGAAAAAAAATTAAAAGAGAATGGAGAACCAAGCCACCAAAGCTCTTCGCTGCTATCCCCTTTCTCAGCCAGCTCATCGACATTCGGTTTCCAAACCAAGAGAAATAGTTGTAAGGCACGAATTCCGATTGACGAGCTAAAGATCGGGCAGAAAGGTTACACTTTATGAGTTTGGTTTCAGAGATAAACAGCCATCGGATAGTGGTTGTCAAGGTGTAAGAGGAAGGAGCCGAAAGGGGTAGGGGTTCGCACCTCGATAACTAGGACCCGGCGGTGGCGATAGCAGCGGCGATCGATGCGGCGGCGGAGGCGATTATGCGTGGGGTAGAGGCCGATGCGAGATCCGAAGCTGCGCGGCGACGGCGAGAGAGACGGGAGGCGAAGGAACGACGAGAGGAGGAGACCGATGGTTAGGGTGACGAGTGACGACGTCGCCGCCTCTCCTCTCTCTTTCTCTCTCCCCTTTTCTGCGAATTTATATTTAATATAAATTTACCTTTTAAAATTTTAAAAATAGAATTCATATATTTATTTAAAATTTAATTTTTGATTAAAAAACAATTATTGGACAGTTTTATATGTTAAATTTTATCTTTACCAAACCCTTTCTGAATTAAATAGTTTACGCATTAAATTATTGCTCTTTTGAATTGAATAGTTTTATTTTCAATTCATATAAAAAAAGGTTATTCATTAAAATTTTTAATATTCAACCTTTTATATGCACTTAATATAAGGCATCTCAAAGTGAACAATTTCATTCAAACTATGGATTTCATCCTGGTCAAGTTAAATCAAATCAAGTTAAATCATTTCTATCGAGATCATCTTAGCATGGAATTCGATCCAGATTGATTGAGCCGTTATTGAATTATAAATAGCTCAAGTTGTCTTTTCTAGAGCACGTCCGATAAATAATTGAGTTTTTAATAATTTTCTTCTAGTCACTTTAGGAGTGAATTTAGCATGGCTAAACTCAGATATAATCGAAAAGTTACAGATAGAGGAAAACATCAATTGCAAGAAAGGGATCAATTACATGTTGGACAAGGCAGGGCCGTCTCAAGGTTTTATGGGATCCTAGGCTAAATTTTTTTTTAGACCTTTAATATATTTTTTAAATATAAAATTTTCTCTTATCTGTTTTTCATTCGGATTTGAGACCGACAACAACGAGTTTAAATTTTTTTTTTTGAGATGCAAAATTATTAATTAAATTTTTATATTCAAATTTTGTTAATAAATTGTTTTAATTGATAAAATTACTAGATTATTTAATCTTTTTCAAAACATTGTTGAATGTAAATAAGACTTTATTAATTTTATTTTTGAAAAATTTCTTTTTGCTGAAGTTACTAATAAGTATAGTTAATAATATTTTATAAGTTATTCATGCATTAGAAAAATAATTTAATTTTTTAATATCTCAATTGTGATTTATAATTCTGGATTTATTATTTTTTAAAAAACTTTTAATTCTAAAAATAAATCTAAATCATCAATATCACATGTTATGTTATGTGTTAAAAAAATTTTAAGATTTAAATATTTTATTTTTAAAAAATTATCATTAAGTAATTTTAAGTTTTTTATATCATATAAAATGAGATCCACAGTATTAATCTGTTAGTTCTTGAGAGAATGAAGATATAAAATAAGCTAAAAGAAAAGGAAATTGACATATAAATATAATTTTATATTTTTATAATAATATAATAATTATAATTAATATAAAATTAATTAGTTTTACTGTTATTTTTAGAATGATGCATCAATTTAGCCATGCTTAATTTTTATGTATGTAGCAACTTCTCATACATATAGGCATACAGGCGTGAGTAATACATCAAATGCACGAGCGGCATCAAATTCTCATATGTAACCATGCAAACGTGATGTGGCCCTGCAGAAATCGAAGCATTATGATCTCACAAAACGAACACATTATTTGATTGATATAAAAAAAAATTTATTAAAATATTTTTTTTAATAATAATGGGCCCCACTAAAATTAGGGCCCAAGGCATAGGCCATAGTGGCCTATGCCTTGAGCCGGCCCTGGGACAAGGGGCACATCTATTGTGTCATCAACAATAATGGCGCCACACGAGAGAGGTGCGTTGGTTACAAAGCAGTAGTGATGCCATCATCGTCAACAATAATAAGGCAGCACTCGTAAAAAAGAGAGGCACGACTGTTACACAGGGGTGCCCATTAAAATTTTTCGACTCCATGTAAGGTGTGGTATCAACGAGAGAGATGCCAAGTTCTATGAGCTAACTTGAATATGAGAGGAGTCATGCTAAGGCTCCTTTCTAATCTTCTCATCCCTCTCAATGAAGCTTATCTGTAAATAATTGATTAAAGCTAGTCAAAGTCTACTCCAGTAGCTATTGACTTATCCCAGTCAATCCATCTTTTTATTCGAACTGAATCACAAAGTATCTATTTTATCCAAATAAAAAATTTAAAAATGAAAAATACACATGCCTCCACATTGGAAATTTTATAACAAACTTGTCCAAATTTCTCATAGTCCACATAAAAACAACAATATCAATACTACATATCCAAAAAAAAACAGCATCCTAAATTTAGCATTGTCAAATTACAAACTTCTTATGCATCTTAAATGTCTCTTTTAGCAAACAACTTTAGGTCATAAGACCTAAAATCAGTTTTGCAAACAACTTTACCTACAAGAGCAATAGGCAGATCAAAAGCCCTCCAGGGTTCTGCAAATAGACATTATATATATATAAAATAAAATGATATCCAGCACGACGGATTCGTGCGCACTCATGTTTGACACCACCGACCCACCACCACTGCCATCGCCCTCGCCGCGCCATCCGACCACCGTCGATCGTCGGCCGAATCGCGAATGATGCGTAGCTCGCCGACGCTTCGTCCGGGATCGGATTCCGACTAGATAGTGATCGGAATTCGATGTAATTTGGCCAGAAACAACCAAATCACGCGGCTCCTACTGCGCGGCCAATGTCGACGACGATCAAGCCGAATTCCAATCGAATCGCGGTCGGAGACTGGCCGAGGAATGACCGGTCCTTCCTCGGCCGGTCTCTGACCGTGATTCGGTCGGACTCAATCGCCGTCGAAGTGGTCCGCAATCGCCGCCAAATTACATCAACGACCACTAGATGGTGAAGCGCACGAATGCACGTCGATCGGCCCAAGGGAGAGGCCGGTGGTGGCCGGATGGCGCGGCGAGGGCGGCGGCAGTGGTAGTGGGTTGGCGATGTCGCGCACGAGCACGTAGAAATTTGTCGCGCATGATATCATTTCTGTCTCTCTCTATGGATTATTATTAATTTCATTGCTGGATCATGCCCAATGTAGCAACCGTTAGAGCCAGTGCACGATACATCATCGAGAACTAATGCAACCGTCAAAACTACAGTGTTCATGCGATCTGATTGCCAACATTCAATTCAATTGAATCTCAGTGGGTAAGTTCCTTCATGGAATTAATAGATAGATGGATTAACGAACAATCTCATTTGATGTAATAAATCTCGCTTTCCATCGCAGATATTCCGAGCCATAAGAACAGAATCGAAATAGTTAAGGCTTGACTTGGTCAAATTCAATCGAGCGAGCTTGGAACGAGAAGAAGAAGAAGAAGAAGAAACGATAAGAATCAAGATCTTTCTTCTTCAACTGTATCGAGATTATGTACACATACCCGTACAAAGTTCCATCTCGCTATCCACGGAATCATCATCTCCTTGATCGCTTCCTTCCGGCGACGGGCCGCGTGGCGGCGTAGAGATCGGCGAGCGTGCGGTACCGCTTCGTCCTCCGCCACAAGACGATCTCCTCCTCGTCCTCATCCTCGGCCTCCAGCAGCAACGCCTCGGCGCAGACGGGCCGGGGCCAGGAGGAGGTGGAAGAGCAGGAGGACGACGAGGCGGCCAGGGAGGCGCTGCTGCTGAGCTGCACGAGCTGCTCCGCCGCGTCGAGCTCGGTGGAGGAGAAGAGCTGCGGAGGGGGAGCGCTGGGATTGGGAAGATTGAGATCGGATCGGGCGAGGGATTCCATGGCTTCTTCCAGACCTTCCAGATGTGGTATGAAATCGAACAGAGGGGGGTTTCGAATTCGAGGGATAAAAGGAGCAAAAAGAGGAAGGAAAGGAACCGACTTAAGGAAGGGGATGAAGGGAGGTTGCGGTGCGGTGCGGTGCCTCGCGGATCAATGTAACGGTCGGCGATGACGACGCGGTAGTAGCCGTTGGAATCCACTTCGGGCCCCATGTTGCGTTGGCCAATCAGTTTGCAACGCTGAAGGGCGATGCCGGCTGGGGCTTATGCTGTGCCCTAGGTCTAACACCAGTTGACCATGATTTCCAAGTCTTTTGTTTTTGTTTTAATGGATTTTTTTTATTTTTTTACAAATCAAATTGTAATAAAAAATAATAATAAATGGATGGATAAGGAAATAAATGCTTTGATCTATTTATTTTATAATTAATTGATAAATCTATCACTCATTTATTTTCAATCTATCTAAAACTTTATAGTCATGCAATTTATTTTACTAAGACAAAGTAAGTCTTTTGACCAACCTTTTACTGTTTTTTAAAATAAAAAATATATTTTAAAAATATGGGGGTATTATTTTATTATCGAGATTTTTTATATGTAAAGGAAAGTGTTCAAATTTTCATAATGTATCGTAAATTTGAGAGTTTGAGTGGGGGAATTTATTTCTTATAGTTGATGGCCTCAATATGGAATTAATGTGATTAAATTGTGGCTAAAGACACATATAATTTGATCTTAAAATTCACATAGCATATGTAGGTAATGTTTGGACAATTAATGATGTTGTGAAGTCATATTAAGAGTCATCTCACTTTTTAAATTTATTTGATACGTGGAATGTGAGATTGGATTGTATATCCAATGATTAATTATCTTGTAAGATTCAAATATTTTATTAAAAAAATTAACTTTATATGATTTGAAAAAGAAAATGATATCCTTCTCTGTCGTGGTCAATTACAGTTTCTTGATTTATCTCTTCATAGATGGTCGTGGGGCCGACCGTATGGAGCCGCTAAGGTGGCGGATTCCACCTTTTTACCTTTTTGCAAAAGAAAAGGAAAATGAAGTTAAAAGAAAATTATTTTCCAATTTACTAAATAAAATAAATAGAGCAATTTACTTCTTAAGTTGGTTATTTGGCAGGAATTTGCAACAAACAAACCAAATAGTTGAACCATTTGATAGAAAAAGATCATAATTTTATTTTTTTTAAAATTTATTTTAGTAGGTTAATTTACATTTTTTTTAAAAAAATAAAAAGTTAAAAATCTAAATAAAAAAAAGTTGCTATCGAAGTTTAAATTCCCTGAAGAAAGTTCCGCGTTGCTTCCGTCGTGAGACGACGCGATTACACAACGAGTCACGACTCACGAAACCTGATCCACAGCAGCCTTCCGCCACCACGACGGCGGAGGAGGAGGTCGAGTGTCGCCGCCGACGACTTCCACAACTAGCTCTTCTCCTCTCCTCCTCGGCTCTCTCAATTAAAAAGTCAACGCAGAGGAAGATCTATATATACAAATTTTGACGACAAACTATAATCATGAGAGTTCAGCTCTGAATTAATGTTCATTACGAATCGCTCTCCTCCTTTGAGACGGTCGGTGCAACCCGCCGTCCATCTTCTCCGTCATGGCGTAGAGGTCTTCGACGAGACGGTACCGTCGTCTCTTCTTCGAGGGAGCATCCGGCCGAGTGCCATTGCCGAGCGATGCAACAGAGTAGCTGGAGGAGGAGGAGGAGGAGGAGTTTTGGGGCTTCTCCGCCTCGCCTCGGCGCAGGTTGACAAGTTGCGCCGCCGCCTCGAGCTCGGCTGGCGTGAACCGATCGCCGGAGAGGAAGGAACAAGTGAGCGAACCCATTCGTATATCTGAACAAGCTTCGGCTTTGCGAATATATCGCATAGCGTTTGACTTGGTGCGGAGGCTTTCATGGAAGCGTGGAAGGAGAATTAGGAAACAAGAAAGCGAAACCGACTGATTACTTCTGCGGACAGTGCCGCTTTTGGGATTTCATTCTCCTTGTCACGCAAGTAATGGGCCTCCACTATCACTACTAGATGGGCTTGGCCCATACTAAAGCCCAATTTGAAGTTTCAAATTCTATAAAAGGTGATTTTTGTGATTCAAACTTATGGTCACACGACCATAATTTTATTTTATTTATAGATTCAACAATTATCAATTAAATAAATGCATGAAGCTTGTACCAATATGATTGAATTGTATTGAGTCTTTCTGTTAGAGAAAGAATTGAATTTTATAAGAGACGATTTCGGTAACTTAAATATGTGTTCTCAAAATCATATAATAATAATTTTACAATTGAGTCAACGTCCCCCATAAATGAGTGATAAGCATAAATGAGTTGGTTATAACGTAGCAGACTTGCAGAAGAGGGCAAGGGTTCGAATTCTAACGAAGTCAGGCAATACCCTCCAACGTCGTGACCAACTGCAGTTTCTCGATTTACCTCTTCACAGATGGTCGTGGGGCCGACCGTGTGGAGCTGCTAAAGTGGCGGCTCCATCTTTTGCAGAAGTGATAAGCATGGAGACATAATATTTGAAGTTCGAGTACCCTTAGTAACAAATAAATCCCCTTTAAGAGGCTTGTTGATTGAAAGTGTTGTCTCGATATTGAAATCTTTTATCAACACAATGGAACCATGCATCCAAAAAATTCTTTAAGAGATTTTTTGAATATGGGGTTGTTTCCATGATGGTATCGATCATTAAAAAAAATTGAATAATTTTTAGATGATCATAAAATTGATAGAATTATTAGGATAGTAAATTATATCTTTTTGTTGAAATAGATAAAAAAAAAATGATAATCTCAGTCAGTCGCATTGACTCAATCCCTGGGGGTGACCGATTCGATCCCACGGAAGTTTCCCACCGGCCACCAGGGTAAATCGGGAAGCGCACGCAGTGGCCAACCCAGATGCCTAGCATCCTTTGATTACGATCCCCATTTAAAGGAAAATTCCTACAAATACGCCGTAGCTAAGTATCGAACCACGACCTACTAAGTGCAGTAGTTCTCAAGTATCAGAATTGTTGAATTGAGCACAGGTTAAATCTGAAGGATGTCATTGTCTGCGACACAAATTGTCAGGCGTACTACATTATGGAAAGTGATGAAAATTTATAACTAATTAGAGCATCCACAACGCTGGTATGTTATAACACCACTATTAATAATAAAATAATAAAAAAAATTGTATGTGGGCCCCACTACCCACATGAACGCGTTCAAACTATTGAACGCGTTCATGTGGCTGCCATTGCCACATGGGCAAGCTCTGCTGACTCATCCTCTCTCTTTTTGTTATTAATGCATCATTAACCTGCGTTGCAGATGCTCTTATAAAGTATTATTAGAAATATCTAGTGGTAGGAGTTGTTGTAAAAGTTTTTTTTTCCTCTGTAATGCCACATCAAAAGTAAAAGTTTTATTTGTCTCTCCATTATAAAAAAAAATTCTCCCAACAACTTTTTTTTTTATAGGTCTGGCTCTTTATTTATATTTTATATTATATATACATAGATAATGTATTTTATATATTATTTATATTTTATATAGAATATGTATTTAATATCATTATTTTGATTTATATATAATTTTTAAGAAATAATAATTGATAAAATATAATTTAAATTTTATAAAATTTAAAAAGAATGAGTACAATATTAAATAATGAATTCTTATCTATCATTTTTGAAATACAATATAAGATAATTAAATATATCATAATTAACAAATTAATTTTTTTATTGATCGTGATCATAACATACTCAAACATGCTCAACTAAATCGGTTCAAAAATGATAATACAGTTAACCATCACGTAATTAGTAATTTTTTTAAAGGTTTGTAAAATTCAAAAGATGTGTTTTTCACATATTGAGAATTTAAAAGATTTGTAAAAAAGCATTGAAATTTTCGCCCATCTCATGTAAAAATATAAATATAGAATGAAAGAAATAAAAAATAGAAAATGATAAGATAAATAAAAAAATATTAAAGATGTATTTATAGGTAAATTTTCAACAGCTAATTTTTATATTTTATTGATTTTATTTTATTTTTAAACAAACTGTTATCAATCAATAAAAATATTTTTTAAAAAATAAAAATGAAAACAATGGCTCCTCCAAATGGGAAGTACTCGCAATGTTAATAAAAGAAGCTCCCTCTCATTCTAGTTGACAGTTAATCCCATGGATGCTTTCAATTGTCATCTCTTTCTATGCAAAAGATAAAATTTGTTACCTCAACAGTGAAAAGACAAATCGAAAAATTATAATTGATCATGACAGAAGAAGATATTATTTAACTTCATCAAAATTCGAATCTTTGTCCAATTTGTACAACTCCGTCATAACCAACTCAACTATGCTACAACTCTGCTCTCAATTGCCATCTCAATAGAAGCCCAAACAAATCCAACTCCACAAACACAGTAGTAAACTCGAAAAGGCTGAAGCCTTTTAGGAACTGATATATCTTGGACGTTTCTAGTGTGGATTACACGTTTAGGGTTTCGGATTTGTCTTTCTTCAATATTCCAATGTTAGACTAGTTGACAGAATGACTCTACATAATGAAGACAACGAATATGATCGATCAGGCATTTTACTCAGCGTGAGTCACCTTTCCACTGAAGAAGAAGAAGACGACGACGAAGACCTAGCAGCCATTAGTACAGACGGAGGGAACTCCACCCACCCACTGAGCGCTGCATGCACTTTATCACGCAGTTGATGTTGTTTCTGGCAGGCAAAATGCTGATCAGCTAGCAAACCATCCTGGGGAGAATTTGCTGAGAGATCTAGCACACAGAACGTAGGTTACCTGGTTACTTAGCAATCAAAGTTCTGGGTGGGTTCGGGGAATGTTCTAGCCCATAATTACACACTGAACACTGGAAATGTTGTAGCCAACAAGATTAATTAGAGAGTTCACTGAACATCGGAGTAGCAACAAAAAGTACAGGAGAAAAGGCAGAGGCATGAGTGATAGATATGTAGTTCGAGCAAGTTTCAATGATGCTCCAGGTAGTTTCAGATGCTGCGGGTGCTCCGGAACGATCCCAAGGCCTTGATTGCCGCCGCCCTCAGCACGAACTGGTGGTACACGGCCGCCGCCAGAGCTCCGATGAAAGGACCGACCCAGAAGATCCACTGCGTCGACAAATTAGAGTGAGCAATTTGATCTCTTAGTCAAAAAATAACAAATGGAAGCGCTAACTGATCGCGGGAGGAGACTGACGTGATCATGCCATGGTTTGCTGTGGTTGTAGATGACGGCCGCTCCGAAACTCCTCGCGGGGTTGATGCCGGTGCCGGTGATGGGGATCGTCGCCAGATGCACCATGAACACGGCGAACCCAATGGGCAGGGGAGCCAGCACCTGTAGCAGCGCCAAATATTAGTCAACTGAACTCCCGAGCTGCCTGGAGAAGATAAGGCAAGATATTTACCGGGACGTGGGAATCGCGAGCGCTGCGCTTGGGATCGGTGGCGGAGAAGACGGTGTAGACGAGAACGAAGGTGCCGATGATCTCGGCGCCGAGCGCGGTGCCCCTCGAGTAGCCGGTGGCCACCGAATTCGCCCCACCGCCGAACTGGTTGAATGGATGCTTCATGATGCCCTTCACGATCCCTACGCCGCAGATAGCACCCAGGCACTGCGACACCATGTAAAGCACCGCGCGCACCAGCGACACCTTCCGCGCCAGGAACAGCCCGAGCGTCACCGCCGGGTTGATGTGCCCACCTTAATCAAAACCCCTCCGCCATCAGCCCTCAATTAGAAACGAAGAAGACGAAAATCGACCACAATAAAGCAGATCACGCGCACACTACCTGAGATCCCGGCGGTGCAGTAGACAAGTATGAAAATCATGCCCCCGAAGGCCCAAGCGATGCCCAGGATGCCGACGCCGCCACACTCTTGCCCCTGCGACTGGACGTTGTACCCGATGACGGTGGCCACGGTGACGTAGAGGAAGAGCAGGGTAGCGACGAACTCGGCGATGAGCGCCCTGTAGAAGGACCACAGCTTGAGCTCTCCAAGATCAAACAGAGGCGCAGGAGGCGGATCATGATAGTCCTTCGCCGTCCGGTGCTCCCCCTCCATTTCCACCTCCTTCGACATCTCGAATCTCTTCCTCCGACTCTAAGCTCTCGCCGGCGGTAGCCAAGGGCCACTCGCTGTTGGAAAAGGCAGAGAGAAAGGCGGTGGCTTTTATAGGCCATTGCAGTCTCGACGTTACTTAATTGGTAAAGTACGGTGGGGCCCTGCGACAGCTAGTCCTTGTGGGGAACGGGCTCATCATGCCATCCACATCCTTCTCCACGCACGCCCACGTTTGAATATGCGACCCCTACCGCATAGAAATTGGCCAGCGTTTCCTCTCGATTCATCGAGAAGCGTCGTCGAGTGGCGACCGGCGTGGGACCTAGCGGTCACGTGCCGTCAGGCGCGCCCTCGGTGGGACGTCCCTGTCGGGCCCCACCGGGCCGTTTCCAACGGCTCGATTCATCCATCAGTGAAACCGACAGCTTCGCCGACCCTCGCGCTACCCACCAACTACGGCATGTGCCGGTCCCACGTAGGCGTCACTGATGGAGGCCGCGGATCGAGGACGTGGCGGAAAGGGACTGGTGGGGTTGTAATGCATTGGAGCGGACGGATCACGAGGAGCAGTAGAGTGACGTGGATCATCACCGCCTACGGATCACGATGCTGTGGAAGTCACGTTGCGGATTTTCTGGTTTCCCCCGTCAATTAGAGGAAATTAAAAAAAAATAATTTTCCTTGTCATATTGGTCATTGGATGAGGGTGGGAGGATGAAATTTGTTAAATTTTAAAGCATCTCCTCGGGATTACAATAATATATATTTTTATTGTAAGGATAAAATTATTAAAATTATATGTTCATTTCGCCTGGTGTTTTTTCTGTCTTCATGATTAATTAATAATGCATGCCCATTATATTGTTGTGTTCACTGGACGTTTCTTCCATTGTAGTTGGCGTCGTGTGTCACGGTGGTTTTTTGACATACGAGTAGTCTATAAAAGTCATGTGCAATAAAAGTCATGAAATGTTAACATGAAAAACACAAGGGATTGGGTTCCACTTACATGCAATGGATCTTACCTCCATATTTATGTCTTTCAGGTTAACATTTCATGCTAATTTTTCATGCAACAAATTATTACCTTGCAATAATATAAAAATATTAGACAAAACTAAAAAGAAAGCATCCTTTAATTTTTAAATATCATCAAAAGAGCTTTCATTTTGATTTTTAAATGATATCCCCACCTCACAATTCAACTGTGTATATTTTTTTCAAATGTCCTGCAGGATGCGGCTGATTTAAAGTAATAGTCTATAATTTTGATTATATAATTATCAGATAATTATATAATCAAATTAAAAAGAATAAAATATAATTTAATATTATTTAACTTAATAAAACATAATCAAGGTAACAATAAAATTTTATTTATTTGAAATTTTAATGTATAACTTAGTTTAATAAAATATATATGATATTATTATTATTATTAATGATGATATATATAAATAAATAAATAAATTTGAATACTATTTTAGATTTTTTTTTATTACTTTAGAATTTTTGGAAGATAATTTTATTATGTTATATATTTAATTTATTTCAACTATAATTAATTTTATTAGATTAATTCAATTGATTAAAATTAATTATAATTTTAATAAAAAGGCTATGTTAAAAATAAAACAGTCCATCCCTTCCCTCATGCATGCATAGTAGTTATAGTTTCGCAATTGCTGCAAAGTGATTAAACTCACTATATATTATAGCAGCTATGAAACTGTAACTCTACTACAAATACAAATAACTATTATAGTTATTGTAGCTACAGTTGTAATAGCTACGAAACGGTAATTACTATAACTATAAATAAACTATTGTAATTGTAATTGTTACCGTTGTAACAATTAAGAAATCATAACTATTATGTATATGCTCGTGGGTTTAAAGGTTAGTGCCTTCGGGGCATAGCTGAGTTTGTTACAACGTAGCAGAGTTGCAGAAGAGGGCAAAGGTTCGAATCCTGGCGAAGTAAGACAATACTCTCATACTACAAAAGAACAGGTATTTTGCAACGAACTTTTGGGACGAAAAAATTTTGTCGCCAATTAGCAACGAAATTTGGGACAAATCCATATTTCGTTGCTAATCTGCAACAAATTTTGCGACGAATCCAATATTTGTCGCTAATTTAGCAACTCAATAAATTCGTTGCTGAGTTCGTTGCAAAAAATTAATCGTCGCTAAATTAGTCGCAATTTGGCGACGAACCAGATTTTCGTCGCCAAATCGGCGACGAATATGATTGTTCGTCGCGAATTTGGCGACAAATCCTGTTCGTCGCTAATTTGGCGACGAAATCCTGTTCGTCGCCAATTTTGGCGACGAACAATCATGTTCGTCGCCAATTTGGCGACGAATAATAAAATTCGTCGCCAATTTGACGACGAACAATCAAATTCATCGTCAAAATTGGCGACGAACAAGATTTTCGTCGCCAATTTTGTAACAAATGCTGGATTATGATGATGTGACTTGGTTAGACTTATAGACATGTACATACATGTCTAATGTAGTTATTTGCTGGATTGTATTATGAGTTTTATGGATTGTAGATGTTATGAATATTTGGATGTTATGGATATGGATGATTTGGATGTTATGGATTCATGTATGTCCATATATTTGGATGAAATGAATGGATGTTATTGCTTTATTTGTATTGGATTTGATATGCTTGTTTATTACAGGTTACATGTATTTATGAATCGATCCGATTGGATCGATATTGTTTGTATATACAGGATAATCACCAAAATAAATATTGCATTGAATTTTTTTTTTATTTTTGCAACGAAATCTGCGACGAATATAGGATTCGTCGCCAATTGGCGACGAAATTAGCAACGAAAACTAGTTCGTCACAAATATATCGTCAGTTTACTATTTATCGAAATTTGCAACGAATTTTATATTCGTTATTGCCAATTGGCGACGAATCCAAAAATGCGTCGCCAATTGGCGACGAAATGTATTCGTCGCCAATTGGCGACAGTGGCGACGAATTTGGCAACGAAATTTTAGTTTCGTCGCAAATTTTTGCGACAAATGTGGATTTTTCGACGCAAATTTTTGGCGACGATTTTATAACAACGATAATTATTCGTCGCAAATTTCGTTGGAAATCTTTTTGCGACGAATTTTTTGACAAAATTCGTCGCAAATTTCGTCGCAACTGTTTTTTTTGTAGTGTCATGTGTTGTGACCAATTGCAGTTTCTCGATTTACCTCTTCACAGATGATCGTGGGGCCGATGTGTAGGGCCGCTAAGGTGGTGGATTCCACATTTTATCCCGAGAAGTTGGTTTAAAGGTTAGTAAGTAATTTAGAATACACTCATAGGTGATTGAAAAATATGATATGAGATTAAAAAAAATTAATGGGGTTATCTGTAAGATATATAAGAAATATAGAGCAGTTGATGTGACTCAATGGACTACGACCTATAATCGTAGATGATCATTTATCTTCAACATATAAAATCATATATGTACAATATGATAACTTATCCTTACGAAATTAAATAACATAAATGACCTACCCAATTCTCTAGATTTGTTTAATTTGTTTTGATATGTCGATTAGCCATTATTGCTCTATCCGAAGTTGTTGATAACTATTTAAACTAATCATGCTTAATTAACGTGCTATAAAATAATTAAAACTAATGATGAAGTTAGCTAGCTAGCACCTCAAAATGATTAGGAGCGACGACTGGCCACGTGGACAGTTGGCTTGGCTTGACACCTATTAAGGATGAGATTAAGAAAACAACTTAAACTCAAATAGAGAATTAGAGCTAACATTATTAGAAAAGTATTAATTAGATTCTTCATTAACTATGTCATTAGGTGGAATCCTCCGGCCACCAACCGGTTGAAATAGTTGATTCTTTTTACGAGCTTGAATTTGATTCAAGTTGGACTTCAACTTGTTTAGTTATTAAGTTTGATAAGATTATTTATTAAGAAATTATTTATTTATTTATCAAGAATATTTCTTTATTGATTATTTATTTATTAATATTTCATAATTTTTATTTATGAATATTAATAAGTTAAATATATATAACTTGTTCATTTATGAATGATTAAATTTATTCATTTAATTCATTTTATATGAATTGATCGAACATAAATAAAGACTTTTTTTTTTCTCTCCAACTTTTATAGAGGGCTCCTCGTTATGTGGCTAGTGAGTGATCAAGTGGATCGCTATGTGGCAATCTACATGATAACTGGGTTTGTGCTCGCTTGAGCACACCTTTCGTGGCCTACCGCGAGCCCAATGACAAGCTAACCACTAGCTCTCATTCATTCACAGCTTGGCCACAAGCTAGTAGTAGCTGCTTGGCTTGAGTTCATGGTGGTCGCGTAGATGACCTACTCGAGAGCTCATGGTGATGGCGGCGACTCTCTCCCTCCCTCCCTCTTCAAATTTTTTAATATAAGAGATGTTAGAGTACAGAAATGAAGGAAGAATAAAGGACAACGACACTACTGCCTCTCCTCAACGTTAAACATATCTTTTACCTTTCCTCTAATATGAAATTCTTGACTCTGTTTCTGACTCCGAGTGCCTCTAATAGAATTGAGATTGCGTTGCACAAACCCAAGGATGATGCATGTGCATCACATTGAATTAGAGCATGATATTCGAAATTGGTATCCGATTGAAGGCCCCAAATTTGATGAGCAAGAGAGAGCAACATTGCATCAAACCGTCTTAAATTTTAAATTTTAAATTCTAAATTAGAGACAAATCCTAAAATTAATTTGACTTCTAAAATCAATTTTAAATAAATTTATTATCTTGCAAGCAGGATTCATAAGCTAGCTACTTTAGTCCCCAGGGCACAATACAACGATAAAGACACATAAAAAAAATATCTAAAATATCACTGATCGAATCTCAATTGATGCAAAATTATAATCTTTGGCGAAAACATGGAACATACATGGATCGGATCATAATTAAATACTTAGAATTTTTTTTTATGAGATCGGATCATCCTCTAAATTAATAGTTTCGAAGAATTAAAGATATGAATTATCAAAGCAGCTGGCAACTCTACTTCCCGCTAGCTACCCTACTTCCCTCTATATCAAATCTTTAGGCACAGATCACTCTTATCCGATGCGAATAATTTCAAGCAATCCTGACCAGCTGGCCACACCGGCTTGGACTTAGATTCCCCTCGTTTTGGCGAGAGGGCCCCACCCATGCGCTTCGGGTCCCCCACCTCTCGCGTACGGCACCCGTCGAGTCCCGGCTCCCGCGTTCATTTCTAGAATTCCTCCGGCGTCCCCCTTCCTATGCCCTAACTAGACAACGTGGTCGCCTGTATCGAGATTATAAATAGTAAATTTGTAATTAAATATAAGTTAAAATAATTTTAATACTATTAAAATAATTTTTATTAAGTTGGGGATAGTTTTGATTAATATTACAACATATTGTTTAAAATAAAAAAATATGATAGAACTGCTATTTAACGATTTTTTTTCTTAAAAAAACATATTTATTTGACATTCCTTAAATGTAGAACGTTTTTTTTTCCCCCAAAAATGAAATATCTTCAAAGGTAGCAAAAAAATCTCTGCTGCCCCGTGCCGTTTTTTTTTACCTTATTGAGAAGGAGCGTTCAGCAGCGCCACCAACTCCTTTCCTTTTTCTTCTCGCATTTCTTTCTCGCCAATCGCCATGGCCAGCGAAGCCTCCTCTCCCTCCTCCTCCATCCCTTCTTCCACCCAGCACAGGGCGGCTGCGGCGGAGGTCTGGAAGGACATCAGTCCCAGCAGTCTCAACCCCCGAGACGCCACCTCCACGCCCGATCCCCTCTTCCTCCGCTGCTTCCTCATCTCCTGCTCCGCCGCTCGCCCCGCCAGCGACTCCGCCGACGCCGTAAATGCCAACGAGGCCGTAGACCTCCGCAAGGAACGGATGATTAAGAATCGCGAGTCGGCCGCCAGATCTAGGGCTCGGAAACAGGCACGCCCCCGATCCCCCTTCCCCCTCTGTCTTTGCCTTCCCCTGTTTTGGTAACTGCGATTCCCGATCTGATCTATTCACCAGGCCTACACAAACGAGCTGGAGAAGGAAGTGGATCATCTTCTGGAGGAAAACAGGAGGCTAAAGCTCAAGTACGAGGAGGTAGGTAATTGATCCCCTTGTTTTCCTACTGAAATCCCATCGATCTTTGCATTTGTGCTTCTGTCGACAACAACAGTTGCTTAAGCAAGCGCTCTCGGCCGGGCTGCCAGTCGGCAAGAAGAGGAAGATCCAAAGGACGGCATCCTCCCAATTCTGAAGAACAAACCAACAACTGCGAATATCCGACTAAATTATCTCCCTCATTTTATATACGTGTGTACTTTGGCATCAGATGATCCTGGTTTTGGCAGTTCCTCAAGATCAAACCGTGTCTAGTTGTGTCTTTGATCTGTTCTTCGCGATCCCCTGAGTTGTCAGGTAATGATTCCTTTGTTGCTGGAAAGGAAAACATGAGCGAGTTGGATTTTGGATGATGACAATGATTTGTTTTTTTTTTTTTTTTTTTTTTTTGAAGATTTTCACCGAAGCTGAGCTGTGCTTGCAATAATTGTTTTGCTCTGACGCCCGTTACGGGGTGTGTTTAGAACTAATCTCTGATTAACCACGGAGCATTTGAAATTATTGCTGTCACTTTCGATCTGCATGAGCACAGGGATTAGCACAAATCGCATCAGTTAATGCCAGTTCGTGAAATAGTGCCACCTGTCCCGGATTCTTTTGTTTTTTTTTTCTTGTTGGATTATTAATATAGAAAGTATTTCGTGCAAAAAAAAAACATTAAAGGACGAGGTAAAAAAATATAAAAAGTATAAACCTATTTTAATTTATTATAAGCTTTTTTTAATATATACGAGACGAGATAGAAAGGACGGTCAGATGCTCCGCGGGCATCGTTTGTGATCGCCGTGGACGAAGGTCGAAGCATCCCTGCCAACGCCTCCGATACACCGGCGATCTCCGCTCCGACCGGCCAAGATGCAGCACGGCAGCGATTATGCCTCCACTTGAAAAAATTGTTACAAACTGTTTTTTTATAATCCAAAATAGATGTTATGTTAATTGCTTGCTGTGAACATGCCTACGTTTCAGCGTCAATTTCAATAAGGAGGTAAATTAAAAAGAATAATTATTCATCTGTTCCGTACTAATCAACTCAATCATGTTCTAATTTTTTTTTTTTTACACCCTCTATTAGTCTATTGTGTGGCTCTGAACGCTGTAAATGAACTCATATCCAACTATCTCATCGAATGATTAATTGTAGATAAAACTGTAAAGCTTCATTTTCTGATGATTTGGCTGAGAACTAGCTAGAACTTGATCGAAAGAACAAAATAGGATTCTTTTGTCAGTTTCCATGTTTATGTGAGATCGCGTTGCTTGCATATTATTGCTCTATCTTGGCCGGATTTATTTTAATATGCTGAGGCCGCCAAACGGCCTGGCATTTTTTTTTTAATTAAAATGGATTATTTAAGCTTTAAAAATATTTTTATTTTACAGCGGATGAAAATGCTAAGTATTATCCTTGTGATCTTTGGCCTAAGCTTAATCTTGATCCCCACCTCATCTCAACCTCAATCCTCCTTTTATTTTTTTTATTTTTTATAATTCATATATCTAATTGTTATGATCTATTAATTTTAAAGCTCGTCATGTAAATTTAAAAACATGCGTGGTTTTTTCATTCAACAATCAATATTTTAAATTTTCATCTCATCAGAGAAAATATATTACAGTGCGTCGTAATTAAGAATATTTGAGTAACTCATTGACCATTTTGCCATTACACCATTGCTTAGATGGAAGATTTTTGATTATATTGTAAAATAATTTTTAAATTCCTTTTTTTATTAAATATCTGGATCTTACGAGTTAATTAATTTTGGACCATCAAATAAATTCAGAAGACGAGGTGATTTAGGTGATTTCTGCGACGTAGTGTCTTAGCATTAATTGTTTAAACGTTAAATATATGCATTACTTAGGAGGAATGTCGTTCTTTGATTTATTTTTTATTTATCTTCGAAAAGTTATTCCATAAGTGTATTTTATTAAATTTACCATTTTAATCTTATTGCACGCTAACTTATCCGCCCAAAATACCAAGTTTTTAGTTAAATTTATTAATTTTTAAATAAAAAATAAATATTTTTATGAGCACTAAAGGGATGAATTTTTGTGACAAATTATTTTCGTCGTAAAATTGCAAAGATTTTGCGACGAAATTATCTTTCGTCGCTGTTTTACGACGAAATTTGTGACGAATAATAATTTATTGCACATTTAGCAACATATTAATTTCGACACACATTTCGTTGCAAAAAAATAATTCGTTGTCAAATTCGTCGTAAAATGGCGGTGAAAATCCTGTTTGTCGTAAATTTGCGATGGAAAATTTATTCGTCACCAAATGACCATCAAACTGTGACATGGTCTTTAAATTTGGCGACGAACGCACTGTTTGTCGTCACCAAAATTGGCGAGTGTTCGTCGCCAAATTGGCGACGAGTTCGTCGCATATTTAGCGATGAATTTGGCGACGAAAAATTTTTGTCACCAAATTCCCATTAATCCCTAAATCTAAATCTCTCTCGCGTTTTTTCTCAAATATTACTCGCTGTTGCCCCTTCTTCTCGCTTACGCCTCCTTCCTCCTCTCGCCTGCGCCTCCTTCTCGCTGTTGTCGGCCAAATCTTGTCGGATCTTTCCTCCTCGCGTGTGGTAAGCTTTCCTTTCCTCCTTCCTCCTTCTCCTCCTTCATCCTTGTGGGTTTGTTTTCACCGTCGGACTATTGCAGGGGCCAGTCGCGACTGCCGATCGACCGCTGGCAGCTGCAGGTTGCGGCCAGCGGCAGTGCTGTATATTATGCATGTTGATATGGATTATGGATGTTGATATGTATATTTGTATATATGGATCTTTGTATAATGAATGGATGTTGTTATGGATTGTTTCATCATTTATGTATTGTTATGGATATATGATGTTGATATTGATATGAATGTTGACAAGTCATATGTATTTTATGAATCGATTTGATTGGATCGATATTTGATTGTATATACGGGATAATCAACGAATAAGCAGATTAGGAAAAAAAAAAATAAATTTTGCGACGAAAATCATTTTCGTCGCAAATTTACGATAAATTTTGCAACGAAAACTGTTTCGTCGCAAATCTATTGTAAGTTACTATGTCGCTGTATGCGCTTCCCGATTTACCCTGGTGGTCGGTGGGAAACTTCCGTGGGACCGGGTCGGCCACCCCTAGGGATTGAGTCCATGAGACTGACTGGGATTTATCATTTTTTTAATTGTAAGTTACTATATATTTATCGAAATTTTGTGACAAAAATATTTTTCGTCATAAAATTCGTTGTGAATCGGCGACGAAAATGATATTTCGTCGCACCATCGTCATGTTAAATGAGAAGATAATAATAGAATGTAGAGTTTGTGAAATGGGTCAATCCACGACGAGACGGATCAATCCATTAAAAATCTATCATATAGTGAGTTGAGACTGGCCAATCTATCAATTTGATTGGTTGAAAAATCTCTAATCCAATTTAAACCGGATTACGAGTTAGACAGGCCGGCCTATTAAAAAATAAAAAAATATTAAAATTTTAAACAACAATCGGAGTGAAAATTTTAAGATAATGCTAACATTTTAGGGGTCGAAAGAGGGTGTCAATTAGGTCTTGACAGAGACAATGGTTCGTTATTTGAGTTGCGGCAAGCGGACATTAGGAATTTCAATCTATTACGCAGTGTTAACCCCAAAATTAAAAAAGAGAAATAAATAAATAATAATAATAAAACAGTAGGTCAGATTGATAAGTTTTGGAATTTCCCTAACTTTCAAAAAATCATGCAGCTCATGCATTCACATTATATCCTCTTTCTTTTATGAAATAATTAATTTTTATTTTATTTATTTAAAATTTTATTATCCTTAATTTATATTGTCGAATTTAAATTTAAGAGCAAACATATATTAAAAAATCTTTTAAATGTATATTACTTTTGATTTGAAATGATTCAAAATTTTTTAGGTCTAAACTTGGATAAAATTGATTAATAGATATACATTATTTAAAAATTTAAAAATTTGATATTTTTTAAATTAAGAGAGTCCTAAAAATTTATTAATGATATTGGTTAATAAGTATTATTATCTTAGGCTTTATAACAAATTTACGATAAATTTTATCAAGTTTTTGTCAATTTAGAAATTTACTCTTAATTTATGTTGTTAATTTCAGATCTGAAAGCATAAATATATTAAGGAGGCTTTTGAAACTGATTGATAGAATTAAAATTTTTTAATTTTTTTAAAATCAAAATCAAATGAAATTCTTGATGGTATAAATTGAAAATAATAAATTTTTGAATGAGAAAAAAAAAAGAGAGATATAATAGGAATGTGTTGTGTGATTTCAAAATTACGAATGTTAGGTATGCAAAATGAAAAATTCCAAACCCTACATGTGCAGTAGTTAAATAAAGTATATATATAAAAAAGTATGACTTAGAAAATTTTTCTAAAGAAAACACACACCTCCAACACAAATTAAACTAACATGGCGCACTGTCGATAAAAGTTGTTTTTTTGTGTCCCAGGAGAGGATGGAGATGCATATATGCTCAGACCAATAGGCCAAACATACCTGCCTTATCCTCCTCTCCTCCCCAACTCCCCCTTTCATGCTTGCACCTCACCAATACAAGAATATATATATTAATAACAAGAAAAGGTGCCACCACAACCACAACCACAACCACATACATTATTCATTCATTCCCTCTAGCTAGCTTAATTAATTAGCTATTATGGGTTGGTATGACTTGATCCCGAAGGTCAAGATCCGATCCGATTAGATGATACATCAGACAGAAAATTTGACTCTATAGGACTGATTGGCTTGGTCCCACGCCCCGACTCGGCAATCAACGCAGAGCGGGATCCGATACCCGACGACTTGGCAACCTACATAGGTCGGGATCCACCATCCGATTCGGCATCCAGCTCGGCTCAGGAGTCCACATCTGTCATCTCTCAAAGCTCAACTGCACTTCGATGCCCGACTTCGAGTTCCAAGTCCAAGCCGCTCCACCAAGTCTTCTCCCGACCATATCAAGCTCCGTCTCGATCCCAAGGCTCGTCTCAGCTGGCTTCGGCTCGAGCTCTCTCTACTGACCATGCTCCATCGACTCAGTGCCATACACCATGCACGCTCAACCGACTCCGTTCTGTTTAGTCCCTCATTTAGTTTTACAGGCTGTTATCAAAAGGACACATGCAATCATATGACATCTTAAGTAACTTATCTACCTCATTAATGTGACATGATAGCAGTCTGATGCCGTATCAGGTATGGAAGATAAGATTTTTCACTACTGCGGCCGTGATGGGGTGTTCTCCTTACCTAGATGAGACATCTCCTCTGATAAGATCTCCACTGAGCGATATTCTCCTTAACTAAGATAAGACAGTTTTCTGTTATTCTCTTTCATAAGTCTATATATCTCCCCTCCTCTCGCGGATACAGGTGCGTGCACAACACCCACAAATATTTTCTCCGTATTCTCGCATTTTTTTCTCCCTCTTCGGTCAAGGATCTGACTTAAGTGTTGGAGCGGTTGAGTTAGGGCCCCTGACCTCTGTTCTCACTCTCTTCTTCTTTCATATAGTTCAGAGCTTGGTAGCAAGTCAGAGTTCATCACCCCTCGTCCTTCGCTGCTCGTAGGTACCACCTTGATCATTAATCTACAAGTTAGGTGACTAACGACTCATTTGGAAGGCGATCTCAAACCGAAACATTAGCTTTACCCACCACATTACTCCTCTCCTTCCTTGATCTGGTCTCATAAGCTAGCTGCCATGGAGTTGGAGTTGAAGTTGGAGTTGGGGTTGGCATATATATGATCTGGTGGCTGCAGTATGCAGTTCATGCATGTGGACTTCACCTTGTTCCTTCCCAGACAACTCTACTCTACCTATTTCCCTGTGACGAAACAAACCCAAAACAAACCCAAATGTACGTGCTCACCTAAGCCCGGCCGCCCTAAACTCATCACTTAGCTTTAATTAATGTTTCTGAGAGTCTTCTTCCTCTGGTGTTTCATGCATGCAGTCCGCTGCTTTGCAGCCTGTTGAGCATGTATTACAGAAGAAATTAAAGGCACCAGTACTGAAAGGCAGAATCCTCAAGTGCATCATTTAGTGAGGGAGGAATCTATGCCTCAACTCATCTACAAAATGTGAAATTCATCATCCTAGCGATCCCACACAATTGATCACATGACCATCTATAAGGAGATAAATCAAAAAACTGTAATTGGTCACGACGGAGGAGGATATTGTTCGGTTTCGCCGAGATTCGAATCCTTGTCCTCTTCTGCACGTTTGCTCCGTTGTAATCAACTCAGTTATGCCTCGGGGATAATATTGGGTAAATTTTTTTATAATGACTAGCTCCACTGTTAAAACGACCCCATATCAAAAAATTCTCTAAGAGATTTTTTACCGAAACAACACCTCAGTCAATAACTGACTATGTGCCCCCACTCATGTAGCTAGCTAGCTGAGCCTGATAAGTACACTTGAGAAGAACTAGTCAAAAATGTATATGTCATCTAATTAAGAACTTTTATACTTAATTACGTTTGTAGGTTTTTGTTTGCAGGCTTAATTAAGTTGTTAATTAATTAGGATGTGATAAGTTTTCGATTAATTACTAGAGTTTTAATGTACGTACGTATTTTAATTATTATAGTATTATTATTGAGGATAGCATTAGTATTGTTAGAGCTAAATATTCATTAATTAATTATACCGGCATACACTCGTCGCATCTATCTATTGTGATAAACGAATTCGCAAACTTGAGCCATCATTTACGTTAGGTACCTGATAGTACACGTACGGGTTATTTTCTGATCGAGTGATTGATCTCATTTCTTGATATCGATTAAGATCGGTGTGTTCGCTAGAGGGGGTGAATAACATTTTTTGACTTTTCTCCTGCAAAAATATTAGCGGAAGAAAAGAAACAATGAAGAAAATATCACAACGCTAACCCGTTTGATTTACTTCGTATCCACCTCTACGAGGTGACTAATCCAAAGATCCACACACACAGCCGACGATTCCACTATGAGAAAAATCTCCTTCTCGAATCACACTTCGAAGGCGGAGAAACCTTCACAATACGATGTCTTCCTCGTACAAGATCTTTAATGGAGTATGAGAGGAAGAGTAGAGCTTTTACAATCTCAGAGAGCAGTAAAGAAGATGTCAGAAAGTTGTTCTTGTTCTCTGCGACGTTGACCACTCTTTTTATAAAATTCAGTGCACCAGTCGACTGCTCCTAGGGCCAGTCGACTGATAGGCTTCAACGGGAATTAAATATGCATTTAATTCGCCAGTTGTCACCCCAACGGTAGTATATCAGTCGACTGCTCATGACCAGTCGACTCGACTGTCCACTTGACTGATTTTTCTGTGCTTGTCTGTGTGTGCTCCGGATCAACCCCAGTCGACTGCTCTAGCTGAAAACTCCCCCTTTCAGCTCTTTCTTCAACCCTTAGCCTTGACGCAAACCTTCAAACGCCTTCCACAAGCCTCGTGCTCATCCTTGCACTAGCTTGAGACGTTTCCCTCGATTTTGTCATGCTAAGTCATCCTTGCCAAGAGGCCGCGCCTCCGGGACTTCACCACTTGCCAAGTCTTCAAACCTGGACTTTCCTATATATTCAAATCACACATGTTAGATCACCAACATTGCCTAACTTAAATCCATTTTAGCCAAACATTAAAATCCAATCACTTGGGGCACGATTGCACCAACACTCTTTAGTAGCATCCTTGAGCACTTAACCTAGATGTAGCAACATCTCGCATGGACTCTATTCCTTGAGTATTTAATACTCCTTCAATGATGACTCAGTCGAACTGAGGAGTCACATCTTAAATGCTTGGCTAAATCGGTACTCGGCCTCAACCCTAGTTGATCGAGTAGATAAGTACCCTCCGTGTGGAGATTCTCTTCAACAATTGTCATTTGGTTCCCTAACTGTCCTACAAATGGATGGCCGATGAGTATATAATAGTTCACGCGTGGAGATTTTCCCAATAATTATTCCAAAATTACCCCTCGAAAGAAGAGCGGGTGGACGTTTGCTACTCACATGGACATCCTTGAAGGCGCAACTTAGAGATTGTCGATCCTTTATTTTCTAACTGTCCTTCTGAAGATATATATCCACATGGAGATTCTTTTTCATTGACTATATAACAGACGACCGGATAAATTAAAGGTATGATTTTCTTCTCGCGTGCGAAAGTAACTACTCTTCTCCATCATGTTCTCTTACATCTTTGAGAGTTTTTTTTTTCTCTCATTGCGTCCGAGTTTTAACTTGAACATCGGAGTAACCACACTGATAAAACTGACCAACCCTGATATACATTCTCTCATATATAGGTGACTTCTCCTAAGATCAACTTGAAGAAAAGTACTCTGATCATGATTGTTTTATCGATCAATTATCTCATCTCTTGATCTCAGACCTGATCAAGATTGTTTCGGTGTAATTAAGATCTCAAAGTCCACTTCTAGTATATATATATATATATATAAATATATCCTATCTTAATACAAATTAAAAGAATTGTGGGAGTAATTAGAAATAGCGCACGTTGAAGGACCACCGCGGAGTCTCAATCAGCCGCTAGCACTGCCTCTGCCTCGAGGAGGAAAATTAAGCAAAATGCAGTCGGTACCTCTGTTGCTGCGTTCGGCGACCAAACTGTAGTAATGCCAGCCATATGCTGCACATGAAATCGGGTAACGATGGCCCCTTCACCCTCTTTCCGGCCAACTCCCCCATTTATGGTAACCTGTTCTTGTCACAGTACTTCTGAATATGCATAAAACTTAGGATTCATTAATCAGCAAGGTAATTAACATGAGCTGCGCGCAATTAACTGTGCATAGATTTTGCTGTTATTGCTGTTCCTCGACCTCGCTTTACACCTACCCACCCACCTCGTCGGCCGGTCATGGCGACCAATCATGAGCTTCGAGCCATTCGGAACTAGTAATAACAAGAGTAAGGTGAGGTCGTCTTGAGCCTTGTAGTTGTAAGGTACGCCTACCTTCCTTTCGACCTCCTCCTACCTTTTCCTCACCAACTCGATCCTCTCTTCCCTAGAACACGCACCAGTTCTCATCTATCAGGCTGTATACTATAAGTAGATGGATTGAGAGAGATTGCGGTGAGGTAGCTAGGCCAGTTGATTCATAGATATAGAAGGTGATGGGGAGGTCGCCGTGCTGCGAGAAAGCGCACACGAATAAGGGGGCGTGGACCAAGGAGGAGGACGACCGGCTGGTGGCCTACATCCGCGCCCACGGCGAGGGGTGCTGGCGGTCGCTGCCCAAGGCCGCCGGCCTCCTCCGCTGCGGGAAGAGCTGCCGCCTCCGCTGGATCAACTACCTCCGCCCCGACCTCAAGCGCGGCAACTTCACCGACGACGAGGACGAGCTCATCATCAAGCTCCACGGCCTCCTCGGCAACAAGTACGTACGCCGCGAACGGAACTTGTTCCTCTCGCTCCTCGTCGCTTTCTTTCTTTCCCTTCAGAATTCAAAGTATGCGTTTCTGATCGCAGGTGGTCTCTGATAGCTGCGCGATTGCCCGGGCGAACCGACAACGAGATCAAGAACTACTGGAACACTCACATCAGAAGGAAGCTCTTGAGCAGGGGAGTCGACCCAGTGACGCACCGGCCCATCGCCGGCGCCGATGCTTCTTCCGACGCGGCGCCGACCACAGTCCCAAGGAGAAGTACAACAACTCCTTTCGCGATCGGATTTGTGGACAAGGAAGACAAGAGCAGCAGCGGCTGGGACGAGGAACCATCGCCGTCGTCGTGGCAGCTGCCCGAGTGCCCAGACCTCAATCTCGAGCTCAGCATTGGCCCTCCCTCTCAAGCTCCAGAGCAGAAAAAGAGTTCGAGACAGGAGAATTCCTCGATCTGCCTCAACACTTAGAATTCAACTACTGTAGCTAGCTTCGATCTCAGCAACTCAATTAGCAGGCAGCTTGATTAAGCCATGTAATATTAGTGAATATTTAGAAAAAACATATATAGATCGATCGAGCTTAATTAATTTAGCTAGGAATCTAGTTGGTGGTGTGGTGCCAGTGAGATTAAAGAAATTGATTACTTACTAAGTGCCGTGGTGGATGACAGGGCACGGTATCTGAATTCTGTTGGGTGTGCCTTTCTGTCAGCTGCTGTCCTCTTCTGCTCAGCCAGCCAGCCTTTTAAATGCATGTAGTACCGTACGTGGTGGATAACGGGAAGAAGAAGAGGAGGGTGCACAGGTGGATCGTTGGTAATCAGGCTGGCAGACAGGCAATCTTAATGAACAGTTGGTGATAAGATTGATTCAGTTGAAATTCTTTTAGTGTTTTCAGTCACTGTCTTATTAATCAATGCCACATCGCATTAGATGATTTTATTCATCCCAAATGATTCGATATTATCATCATATAGATATAAATAGATAAATTAGATATTCAATGCATTTCGAAATGGGAGGGTATTTTGTGGTTGTCAACCTTAAAATTCGATCTGTGCCCAATGCAATAAATCTGCCATCTGAGAATCAACTCGATTATGCCTTGACTTAACTATGAGGAGGTGAAGCTGATGTAGATAGAACTCAATAGTTGACTGTTTAGTGACATAAAACATGGCGTCGCATTTGAGACAATTCACGCCTTTTAAACTTGGGCATTCATCCTAGTAAGAAGGTTTCGTGATGCATTTCAATCCTTCAAAATTTAAGTTCATGGTGTCCTTTTTGCTTGTTTAGGTTCCTCCTCTCCTGGATACCTTTTGAGTTGAGGTTATAGTGATTTTCTAACTAAGCAAGCTCAGATGGCCTGCGAAAAGATGTATGTCAGGGTTGATCGACGTTACTAGTGTAGCCACTCCGACGTTCAAATCAGGATTGATCGAAGAAGGGAATTCACAAAGATGTGCGAGAGAGAAAAAAGAAAAGGAATGAATGTGTAGTGTAGAAGAATTGTCTCCGCGCGCAAGAAGAAAAACTCATCCTCTTTAACTTACCTCCCCTGGTTGTTATATAGCCGATGAAAAAGAATATTCACGTACGTGGTTGTCCTTGAAGAGATAGTTAGGGA
Organism: Curcuma longa; assembly: GCF_044706935.1. Lineage (NCBI taxonomy): Eukaryota > Viridiplantae > Streptophyta > Magnoliopsida > Zingiberales > Zingiberaceae > Curcuma > Curcuma longa. Next base: position 1,239,571 of record NC_133877.1, read on the forward strand.
ATCGATGAGTGACAATCGTTGAGCCATGCCTTTGAGAATGCCGCGTAGGTAGTGCATGTCAGCTAGCTCTCCTTCCAAAGGGCAATTAGAGGACAATCATTGAGGGGAATTTTCATGTGGAATGTTACACACCAACTATCCACTAGCGGGGTAGTTAGGCAACAACCGTTGAAGAGATTCTCCGCTTGGGATGCCATGAGTGCTTAGGTCCAAAGTGACAATATCATTCCATTGTGGAGATATTTTGATTCAATCGGTACTAACAAGTGGTATCAGAGCGAGACCGCTCTTCATCGGACTAACCGCCGGATGAGCCATGATCCAGATTTAACCATGTGGTTTGAACCTTAAACAAAGGAAGTGGGTGCTCTGATCAAGAGGACTAGATACCAGGTAAGAAGTCTATGAGGCTTTTTGGAGAGCCCACGAACAAAGCCATGAGGGCTTAGGCCCAAAGTGGACAATATCATACCATTGTGGAGATATTTTGATTCCATCGGTACTAACAACATACTCACCAATAGTTATCTATTTGCGAAGTAGTTAAGACACCAAGAGGCAACAACCATTGAAAAGAATTTTCACGTGGATGGTGCATGTCCACTAGATCGTCAAGAGTTGAATTTGAGTACCGATTTAGCCGAACACCTAATTTTAAGACACGTCTCCCAAGCCCGAATGAGTTGTCATTGGATGAACGTTAAATAATCAAGGAATAGATCCCAAGTGACTTTCTCGAGTTCGAGTGAGATGTCGTTAATTGTAGATTAAGTGTTGGAGAAGAAGATTGACGAGTTGAGAGTGTTCGAGAGTGTCAATCTGGAGACAAACATTTGGTGGTCGGGACTACTGTTGATCCCAAGTTAACTTTTTAAGTTGGAATGGTACATTTTTAGATGGAGGTTTAAGTGCTCGGGGAAAAACATCGATGAATCATGACTCAAAAATTCTTTGAAAATGAGCCAGTAGGTCGAGAAGTGAGATTAACCGCTCGGGAAATAATCTAGATACCATCACAAACTAACGAGTCTTCCTCCTCTTGGCTTTCTTCTCGAGCAATTTTTTCATCATTATATTCTGGGAGACAATTATTATTCCACATAGTAGTGAGGCAATTTCTTTTTTTAAAAGAAAGTGAGAGTTTGATTTTTATTTCGACATAACAAATTCCGCTTGATCCGTTGTGGATCATGACTTCTCGAAAGATTGTTAATGATTATCTCCATGAGTCATAGGTAAATCGTAGAGATCTCAACTCCAAATGATCCTTGGTGATTATTCCCAAAGATCATAACACCCTAATAAACTTTATATCAGATATTATCACTATTTACTGGTCTTATATGTATTTACGAAATTGAAAGACACCAACTTAAAGCAATCTATACTTTAAAATTATCGATACTAAGTTTATAATTTGACATCCATGCAAGGGGGAGGGAACTTGGTTAGTTGTTTGAGACGATTTTTTTTTAATAATTCAAATATTCAACTCTTAAATAATTTTATAGAAGGAAGGATATTTTATAGAAGGAAGGACATGACCAAGGAAAAGAAGCTCACTAATGGAGTCTTCGATCTAATGTTCACTGCGGTAGTGTATAAAAGCCAACACGGCGGGCGAATTGCACTAGCGAGGGTTGTTAATTAGAACTGGGAAAATTAGAGGCATATTGAAAATATGGTCAAATATTAGGGTTATTTTGAAAATTACCCAACTATTTGGATTTTGGATTTCCTCCCTCCCTCACTCCCTCCAGGATTCTGCTGATTGCGACTCCGTTGAGACTCTCTTCAATTCCTGCCTCTGCCTCTGCCTTCGCTCGTCCGACGCCTCCTTAACATGTCAGGGGAGGTGGAAGAGAACGCTGCCGAGTTGAAGATCGGGGATGCATGGTGAGTGTCTCTCCTTCATCCGTAATTTCTTTTGAAAGGCGCGGGTGCTCCGCCGCCGGTGGGGATTCCGCTTCAGTTCGGAGGGGGAACAGCGGCTTATCGGTCGGAGAGACGCAGTGATTTCGACGCGCGCGAAGGCCGGATCCACGGTGTATAATTAATTGGAATCCACGGACCTTGATCTGTCCTGGAGGGGACGAAGGCCCCTCCGGCCACGATCTGCAAGAAGATGCGCTGCTGCGCCGCCTCTGGTGATGGCATGGGAAGCACAGCAGCAAGCGGCCGGCGGCAGGGAACCGAGCCGCCATAAGAGGGTGGGAGAGAAAATACAGAGTAGAGAAGAGAACATAGGGGAAAACGAAATTATGTTACTGCATGAACTACTGAACTTCGAATATGGCATGCACAAGAAACTACTGAACCATTCTCGTTTAATGGTTCCGCTGCTAAGCAGATCTTGTTTGTTTGTTGTTCAAAAAATGATAAATCTCAGTTAATCGCATTGACTCAAGTCCTAAGGGTGACCGATCCAGTATCAAAGCGACCATTAATAATGCTAAACTCTCCATAATCAAATATTACGGGAAGATTTTGTCTGACTTGTGTTAGTGTGCGTTTAAAAGTATGTCTAAGTGGACAAGGGTTGAATTTCGATAAAGCCAAGATAATATCCTTTTCTCCGTCGTGACTAATTGCAGTTTCTCAATTTAACTTCTCATAAATGATCGTGAGAGGCATGATTCTATCTTTTGTTGGAGTGTTTAAAAGTATGATTTTTTTTATGTGAGGCATGTGCTACCTTCTCTTTCTTGCTAATTTCCAGAATTAGTAGAACCATAACTTGCTACTGTGGGTTAGCATAGGTTTAAAAGTTCTCTTTCAGGTGTAATAATAATGTGGTTTAACTTTGATGAGGAGCAACTTAATTATTTTGGATGACTCCAGTCTGGTATGTCAACATGTTAGATAAGGTCAGGTATTTTCAGCTAAGTGATTCAATGACTTGACTATGTTTTTCCCTTAATTAAGTTCTTAGAGTTCTGAGTAGATACAAATTGGCTGAATTTGAGGTATGGTCCTACTAATTTTTGACTTCGTTTTTTACAACCATTTCGAATCATTTACCATAATAGTATGCATTCATTCTTGGTGGTAGCTTTGTGTACTTGAAAATCTCTGTTCAGAAACTGTTGAAGAAGCTATTGCAATTGCCCCTTCTATCAAGGTAAGATTGGATCACTGTATGACGAGTTGTTTTCTATAGCACTAGTGTCCTTGTCTCATTGATTAGTCCCAAGTCTTAACTCATCAAAGGAGCCTGTCTGATATTTATTTTGTATTGTTCTTATCCAAATTTATATTCTGTCGTCGTGTCCTGATATGAGTTTTATGAACATTATATCCTTGGAGATATCGAATTGAAAGTCTACTTTAAAAGAGACTCTGAATGTCAGTTTAACCTACACTGGTACTAAAAAATTGACAAAAAAAGGATAAAAAAGAATATATGTTAGTTTAAACAAACAAATTAATAATATGATTGAAAGAATGCTTACGTGATCCGGTATAAATGGATTTGGAATGAATAATGGAGGAAACCAGAAAACAAGTCTCGTAAGGAACAAGAACGATATGAAGGTCAGAGTATACTGGATGTAACCTGCGTGGTAATTGTTTGGTCTAAATTGCGATAGGGACTCTGAAAAGGCCATCCGCCTGAAGCCTCGTAGAAGCAAACTTAACTCTTTGAAAATTTGCACAACTTGAGGATGCCAGTTCTGTTCAACTCCTCTCTGGGATCTTCAGCATGAAACAGTTAGTTATCAGCCGCAGAACTATCATCTTCTAGCCTTAGTGGATCGGGTGGTATTGATTTAACCCGCGTTTAGGGGGTAACTTCCTTAAGATAAAAAGTACCAAGGAAGATGGCAGGATTTCAACAAGCTGTAGGAGACAAAAAGAAACGGTGAGAATCATTGAATAGATTAATGTTGGCATACATGTCATGGAATTATAAAGAAATAACAACTGGTTGTACACGGCTAGCTTCAAATATGATTGACTATTCCATGAAGAAAAATACTACAGTATGTTATAAATAGTTGAGAAAAACATGGTTTGATGAAAGGCAATGTTAGACAAAAATTATTAGAGATAACCAAGTTCAAGTCAAGTTACGCCTAGTTTCAAATAGAATTATTGATGTCTAAGATATATAAATAAATGGATTGTAATCCTACTTTATACACAAGAACAAGATATCAAATTCTTAAAGAGAAAAGGAAACTATTATATAGGGATCTAAGGCTGCTGATAATTTTTTGGCAAAAGAATAGGCTTGCTCAAGCAATTGAGAAGGGATATCAAGCTGGTTAGGTGTCTTGCAATAAGGCTTAAATATGGTCATACCTTGACCAGATGGCCATATCCAAAATGTGTCAACAGGTTCTCGAGACGACTTAAGCTTTCATAGTGACATGGACCAGCATGATATAACATTTAGGCAAATCCAACATAGTACAAAAATGAAACCTAACCTATCCCATTGTCTACAAGAGTTTTATCCTACCAAACAAAAAAAAACATGGAATATTTACTTTTTGATTTTTTTTAATGAACAAACAGGACCCCAATTTCAGTTTGATCCGTGAATATTAATTATATTTCTCTATTATAGGATAGGGCACCTGAAAATCAGTCATATATACTGTTGCAACTAGAATGGGCCCTCAATGTCCACATTTGTTCATTTTTAAATGAACAAACGGGACCACAGTGTCAATATAATCCATGACTATCACTCACGCTATTAGTACTCATACAAGATGGGACACTCAAAATCAGTCACAACTTTACAGTTGCAACAAAGATTTTGCTACGAGTGTGATCATGCAAACATCAAGCTGTGCAGACGAGTAAGAAAGAATATAGATCATACCATGTAGTAGATAAAGTTCAGAATTGGGTGGTTTAGAACATCAAGGTTTGCAGCTTTATCAAAAGCATTGACACACATCTGCAAAATCAATAATTAAAATTGATAAATCTGGTATCTTAGCAAACAGATTATGAAGCGAAACTACCTTACCAAAACACTTACCATAATGCATCTCAATAAGAAACAGAGGAAACATATAGTTGTAACATAGCCAACCTATACAAGGAAAACAAGGTAATCAGTATCTACCAATGCTCTGAGAAGTGAACATTAGTAGCTAATAAATACCTCCTGCAACTTCTTTTGACGCCCTTTTGAATCCACAGGGAAGCGTTTCAACATTAAGAAAAGCCTATCCATAACATAATATCAGTTCACAAAGTAAATGCAAACAGGAGTGCACATGCAGCAAGGAGTTCCCATCAAAAGGACATCAACTATGTAGATATCTTGAAGCATTGAACTATTTCTAAACTAAAGTAATGTATTTGACCTTTCCTGAATGTCCTTAATCTTATTTATACACATGGAAAAATAAAAGTACTATAACAGCATGTGTCTTTTGTTCATATAATAATAAATGAGATCACATTAAGTTTATGATGACAAAGAACATCACATTTAAGTTTATTTTGTCTGCAGAAATTTGTTGTCTTTTTCTAGATATTATGCATGACAAAGACACCAAAACAAGAATCAGCAAAATGAGTAGAGCCTTTGCATAATTTTTAGCTGCAGATGCATTGTAACTAGGAGGACTTAAACATTTTTTTAATATTACACACACATCGTATCCTAGCTGTATCGTATCTTATAATTTCAAAATTTGTCGTATCGCCGTATCCGTATCTACGATACAATTACCTACCAATCCTTTTGATATTAAAACCAACCCCTCTACAATTACCTACCAAGTTTGAAGCACTTGGAAGTCATAACAATCAGAAAAGGCACTCTTATACCTAATATCACCATGAATTTTACCAAATCCAAAAGGAACTATAATAATGAAGCATTGTGTATTCATATAGCAGAAATTCGTCTAGCAACAGATAAGACATTTTTTTCTCTATCAGGCCGGAAGCATTTTGGCATTTTGCATGTTTGTTTACTAATGTTCAGAAACTAGGAATGGCATGCGGGCCAAAACCAATAAGCTTACAAATACATAAACACATAATACTGAAAAAGCAAAGGCCCAAGCCTTCCCTTGGCTAAATTGGATACGGTGGAAACATATGCAAACTAAATAAATCATACTAGAGACCAACCAACAAACAGTGCATTGATGAGATTTAAATCCCCAAAACATGTTACAGAAAAAAGAAATGAAAACAAAAAAAATCTCTAGTATAAAGCTGCTCAAACAGTGCATCGATGAGGCTTAAATCTCCAAATATGTTACAGAAAAAAGAATGATGAAAACAATAAATTGAAGATCTCTATGCATCTGTTCATAAGGCAGATAATAATGAACATACCTCCCTCCGTATAGAAGAAAGGCAAGAGCAGCAAGCAATGAGACAGCTGCCAAAGTGGAAAATGTTTCCATAATACTTTGCAGTTTACATTGATTAAAATGGGCCACAGAAAAATACAGTAATAAGAAACAAACCTGCCAAGAATATCTTGGAGACAATGACCATGGCACCAATTGGCTTCCACCACGAGACAAACCATAGAGAGATCTGCATACAATTGAAAGAAAAAGCTGTCACTACAAAAGGCTGAGGTTTTACCCACAAGAAATTTTACAGTTATCTAGTATTTTAGTTACAAAGTTGTTGATGATGATTATATGAAAAATCTCGTCACAAAATTGTGACTATCTTGTATCATTTAATGATGATTATATGAAAAATCTCGTCACAAAGTTGTGACTATCTTGTATCATTTAATGATGATACCATAATAATTGTCAATTAGTAACTTAAAAAAGTTACCCCTAACATTAAATTTATTGATGGATCAATTGATATCATCATTAATATTCATTTAACCACAGGACTTAGGCCTACGAAATATATGGACAAAATTTGCCACCAAAATATTTAATGAAAATAAGTTTTATTGACAATTTTTTTTGCCACTAAAACACACTTTTGTAGCAGAATGAACAAAAAACAGTCTTGTAGAGACCTAAACATTGAGTGGAATAATAGGATAATCATAGAAAACATCCACACGTGACCTGATCCTCAAGCCTGATTTCAAACTACCCAAGGTTAACAATATGATTCCATGGTCAATAAAACTACTATAGGACAAGCCATTATGAATAGTTTGAGTATTGACAGAGATATGCACCATATGCTATGGAATAATCAAATAATGTCATCATTTGGAATAAACATTTGTATATGATATGATTACCTGAAACAAGATTTTCAGGCTTCTCAAAAAAAGAAACTAGAGGGTGCCTCAGATTGAGGAAAAGAGAAATATGAAAAATGCTTCAGAATCTGAGATTCATCTTCTTTTTACTACTGCCATTTTTTTTTCAAATCTAACCTCTCCTTTTCTTAAATGTATTACCAACCTCTCTCTATTTCTTAAAATGCCCCCATTTTTTAGGATTTTCTCAAAATTGCTCCCTTAATCCTTGAATCAATCATGAAGTTTATTTCAAGTTGGAAACACCTGGATTAGGATCTGGATTGGAATTGGGATTTGGGATCTAGGCACCTTGCTACACTAAGGAATAGAGATTGCAAGGACCTAGTCCTTCCTTTAGATCTGAGCATGTGGTCAAGCATCAAGAACATAAACTAGTCACGACAAGGTGATGCCAACATTGGAGGAGGCAGAGTTGTCGCCATTCACAACCTGAGGAGAATTTGCTAACCTGGTCACAGTTTCATTACTTGTTTGGTGAGAAAAAAAATATGAAACCAGCCAAAATATTTCAGTTTTAAAAAGACCAAATGAAAACCAAAACAGAATTTTTGATTTGGAACTGTAAATTGAAACCAATCAAAAACTAGTTTTCAAGCAAGATTTATTCTCACACATATATAAACCAATCAAAAACTAGTTTTCAAGCAAGATTTATATTGAGAATCACAATAAAATTACTGAAATTTAAGAATTTTTTTGATTAGTGAACATAACAAATAAATAAGAATATGAGATCATAATAATTATCATACTAATGTATCTCTATATACATATTATAAATACCTTAAACTTTATGGTTTAGTTAGATTTTACTGTTTGAATAGGATCAAACTGAAACTAAAATGAAACCGATAATTTTACCCACTTTGTAAACCAAAACCAAAATGATATACCATTGAACTAAATTTTCTGATATGAATTGGTTTGTTGGTTTTGGGTTGTAGATTCCTACCTGTAGATGCTGTGTGCAGATCTCACATGGAGGGGATATTAGAATCAAGGAAGCGAGAGGATTTTTTCCTCAAGAAATGGCATTTGCTGATAAGGTCATTGTGGCAGGAGGTGGCTTTGAGGATGACTGCCTAGATGTGAGGGGAGTAACGCTCAACTATAGACTCATTCAAATCTACTTCTACCTACAGATGATACGCGAGAGGGAAAGTCATTGGCATTTCTTGATAATGACGGAGTGTTACATTTTGGAATGGGCGAAAACAGCATCTTTGAAGTAGAGTAGGCATGAGATGGAGACAAGAAGGTGACCTCCATGACGAGGTTAGAATTCTGCTTTGTTAAGGAACTGCGTGGAAGACGTTGTGATGTCATGACGTAACTCCTCTATCAAGTGAATGACACAGTGGGCAAGGGAGAGAATTAGGGTTTACAAGAAGACAATTTAAGAGGTGGAGAGGCGACCATGTGAGGTGCAAAGGAGGCTTGTTGTCACATTCAAGTTGTGGCGTTCCTCTTAGGAGGGAAAAAACTATGAGAGCCTGAGAAGATATGATATTAAACCAGGTTGAGAGAAAAAGATACTGTATTATTTATAAAAGAAAACTATCACTTGTGGACGAAAGATTGATATAAGGCCCAAAGACTAGACCCACAACCTCTAAAATATCAAATCCAACAACTCTAACACCTACAAAAGCTTACAAATAATGAATGAAAGTAGACTATCAACCTGCAACCAATATAAAGACTATAAGAAATCCTTTCCAAACATAGAACGGATCACTATATGCATTGTAGAAAATTCCCAGTGAAATTACCTGTATAACATAGATAACTGCATTAGTTGCATAGAATGTTGGCTTAAGCCCATCAGTAGATACTGAACGTGCCTGAAGGTAACATCAAAAAAGAAATAAACACAACTCAGTCAGCTTTCTGTCGAACATTTACTAGCTAAAATTGTGAATACCAACCTGATAATAGATTTCTGCCCAAAATAACACCAGCAAAGCATAGGTAGTAAAAAATGCAAGACCAGGAAAATCAAGAATAATATGCTGAATTATCTGAAACACCAACAGGTATATTTAGATAACATGGAGAACCATCAAATACACATTAGAAAAAAGCCCAAATGAGATCACAAGCGCACCTCTGGTTGTATTTTATCGATTCTCCAACGAAATACAAAAATCAGCGACCTAACTGCAATGCAGGAGTTACAAAGCGGCAGCAGGAAATGAGTGCATATATCATGGCTACAAGTAATGATTACGGAAGCTAGAAAAACAAAATAATCACCCCCATTCACAAGGAAGTTCAATAAGTGGAAGACCTTCTGCGTCGTCCAACCAAACTCTGATGCTCTACATTCAATTCTAATCAATTGAATCTGCAAATTAAGAAACATGAACAATGACCACAACATCAAGTTAAGAACAGAAACCCTTGCTCCAGAAATGCAATCGCAAAATAAGGGAAGAGGAAATTACGAGGGCGACAGCGGACACGAGGCCGTAGAGGACGGCGAGGGTGTGGAAGATCCGATCCTGCCACAAGACGGAGTTGTTCACCTCGTCCCACCAATCGTGGCCGCTCCGAAGCAAGAGAAAGACCGACGGCGAGGCCATCAGGTGGCGCATCCGCCAGGGCTAAAACTTTCCGGCGAGGAGGGGTTACTCTGCGGAATCTGGGAGCGAGAGAGCAAAGAGGAAGAGCCAGAAACAAAAATGGAAAGAAAAAAAAAAGGAAGAAAAGAGGGAAAATGGATGAGAAAGGGAAGGAGGGAGAAAGGTTCTCGCAGGCGTCGCCGAAACCGCGGGGCAGCGAAACGAAGCAGAAGCCGACACGTTTCTGGCTGTGGGAAAACGACGACGCTGGCATGTTTCCGAAATAGGCGTCAGTCAAAAATAAATAATAATATCACGAATATTTTTTTTAAATTTATGGATATATTATTTTAATATATATTGCAATTAAATAGATCGACAAATTATGATTTTCAAAACAAGTATATCATCACAACATGTGTAATTATAAAACAGATTAATGATTGTACTAACGAATATGAATGCCTTTTCAAAATCTGTCTTTTTCATTGGATGTCTTTGGAGAGAATCTCAAAGTAGTAGATTTCTTTCATTTTATTTCCCATTAGAAAAGACAAATAATAATTATTTATCGCTCTTATGGTGCAACGGAAAAAATATATTTTTTTAATGAAAAAAAATTTAAAATGTTGGTGGTCGAAAATAGAATCACATGCGCTTCTGAATTATTAATATAAAATTTATTATTTCCTTCTACCACTCGTGTCCATTTGATCCTTGTGGTCTACTCATGCTTCTCAAGTGATGACATCCTCACTCCCGAAGCATAATTGAATTGGTTACGATTGAACAAAGTTATAGAAAAGGACAAGGGTTCGAATTTCAACGGAGTCAAGCAATATCCTCCTTCATCGTGACTAACTGCGTGCAACGTGGAGTGAAAAAGAGTTGCTCGAGAGATAGCTACTAGGAATGTTTTAAGAAAAAAAGGAAGTTATGCACTAAAGTTCAGTTGAATGACCATACGAGTCGTACGTTGCTCTTGTTGCTTAACCCCGTTGTTATCACACCCCTTGTGGGAGTGGAAGTAAGACGGCTCATGGTTGGCTCCACTGTCAAATCTTCCTTCTATACAACTCATTTTGCCCTCCTACCGTAAACATCAATCTTTTGACCCGTAGAGTGAATGACCCGAACTTAATATAATATAATATAGTCTAGTCAATCAGCCCTAATATATCCTACAGTCAATACTCTTCTTCATGTGACTAATTGTAATTTCTCGATTTACCTTTTCACATATGATCGTGGGACCGATCATATAGACCGCTCTTCATCATAGGAACGATCAAATAGTCATAAACCATTTCATGGATCAAAATACTTGAAGAAACTCTAATGTCAATCAAGATAAAGATGAGGTTCGAAGAACCATTTTATGAATGGCTCCTCGTTTAGAAATCAACATCCACTTGACCCGGATGGTTGCTGAGAATTAAAATTTTGACCCTGTCCGTATCAATCATTACGAGTTTATGGCTTGTCATGAGACTCTACCTCCGGCCTCACGCCAGCTAGGCGAGCTGCATCGATTCAGAAACATTTATTATTTTCATTTTCTCTCTCTGTTTTTTTTTTCCCTTGGAAGAACTTTAAATCAGTTCACTCCTTCCACAAGATATGAAAGAGATGGCACTGTCCGCCTGCGGCTGTGACTGACTGCGCCTCAGTTACCTTACAGTTCTCCACGTTTCGACCTTGCTCGTCGCTCTTCTCCATGAATTTTCCAGCTTCAGCGGCGGAAGGTCATCGGATCCCATGCCATTGAAGAGGAGCGAGGAAGGTAGAGGAGGTGAGGGGAGAGAGAGGAATTAAATGAGCTTTTAAGAAGCCGAGGTGTGAGCGTACCGGGGAATCGGGATGGTAATTAATATTGGGGAGTGGCAGTGGTAAAACGAGAGACGATGAGCGACCACCCAAAGCTCTCTTTTCCCTTTCTGAGCGAGTCACGTGAAGGCAGACCCGTGCTCTGAGGTCGACGGGCTCGCTCGCTTCCGCCTCCCGCCGACAGCGCAGCCTCTCCGAAGATCTCAGCTTTCTGTTTCTGGCGGGTGCAATGTGATTCAGGAAGCCACTCCTCCACCTACTGAGCCTTCCTGCCGCCAATGTGTAGTTTTTACCTGTGTTTCTTCTTCTTCTTCCTCTGCTTCTCGACCTCGTTTGCCGCCAATGTGCCGGACGGCGGCGACATTGCCGCGCTCTTGGCCTTGAAGAACTCTATAGATCCTCAGGGCTCTCTGCCATGGCGGCGGGAGACTGCATCGGGGCTCTGCGGCGGGTGGAATGGAGTGAAGCAGTGCAACCCTGGCGGTAGAGTGACAAAGCTCGTGCTCGAGTTCCTCAACCTCACCGGGACCATGAGCCCGGACCTCCTTGCTCCTCTCGACCAGCTTCGCGTTCTCAGTTTCAAGTCCAACTCGCTCTCTGGCGCCATTCCCGACCTTTCCCCCCTCGTCAACCTCAAATCTATCTACCTCAGCGACAACCAATTCTCCGGACAGATTCCAGCCAATCTCGACGTGCTACACCGCCTGAAGGTGATTGCCCTCTCTGGAAATCTCCTTTCCGGCCCAATCCCGGTGTCTCTCGTCAGCCTCCCGCGGTTGTACGAGCTCATGCTCGAGGATAATCGCCTCACGGGGCAGATCCCGGCATTCAACCAACCCAGTCTTCGATACCTCAACGTCTCCGGGAACGACCTCTCCGGTGAGATCCCCGCCACCAGAGCCCTTTCACAGTTCAATGCTTCCTCTTTCCTCGACAATGCAAACCTCTGCGGGGCTCAAATTGGGGTTCCCTGCACTCAAAAATTGATCTTTCCGCCGTCTTCCATCAGCCCGGGATCGTCTTTGGATCATGTAAATGCCTTCCCACCTTTCCTGCCTCCCACCGGCAGCAACCACAGCAGGAGGCGGGCCATTGCCATCGTCACCGGCTCTGTCGCGGGGGCTGTCTTCTTGTCAATTTGCTTGGCCCTCGCGTTGCTTTGGTTCTGCAATAGGAACCGCAGGCGGCCGGTGGTTGAGACCCGATCAGTCGGTTACGAATCAGGTGCTGGCCGCAACAAGCCAGACGAAGAAGGCGGGGCAGTCGTCGGCGGCGGCGGAGGAGGAAGACGGGACAAGGGCGGTTTCTCGTGGGAAGCGGAGGGGCTCGGAAAGCTCGTATTCTGCGGCGCTGTCGGGGAGATGTACAGCCTGGAGGAGCTATTGCGGGCATCGGCGGAGACGCTGGGGCGGGGGACGGTCGGAAGCACCTACAAGGCGGTGATGGAGTCCGGATTCATCGTGACGGTGAAGCGTCTCAAGGATGCCTCCCGCCCGCCCGCGGAGGAGTTCGGGCAGCGCATGGAGGAGCTCGGCCGTCTGCGCCACCCCAACCTCGTCCCCCTTCGCGCTTACTTCCAGGCCAAAGAGGAGCGTCTCCTCGTCTACGACTACTTCCCCAACGGCAGTCTCTTCTCCCTCATTCATGGTTCGTCACCCCTCAATCCTTCTCTAATTTGCACATTATTCCCATGCTAATTTGCTTATTCTCCATTAAGCTCCTCCATTTAAACTGACAAATCCTAACAAAATGCAGTTTAAAACAATATGCTCCACGCTTATATCTCATGCAATTGATCATCTAACCATAGCAACAATCTTGAAAATCAAAATTATGAAACAGTAAGGGTAGAAATAGGGGAGTAGATTGATATGGTTAGATTTGCAATTCTTGCACCAAAATCTCCTGTACAATATTTGGCATTCAATGCCATCAACAGCTCAAGTGATCTGAGGTCTGTTGATACCAACAAGAAATTTAAGAGCTGTAACAGTCGCCATTAAATGACCTTCATTTGGTGGGCATAAACTCAGAAAACAAAAACTTAACATCAGTAGTTGTTTGAATTAGATTCTGAGTTTTTTTGGGTAAAAGTAGAGAGTTCAAAGCTCACAGAATTGCAGTTTGGAAAAAGTCACTGCAGGGTTTGCCGCTGCTCAGCATTGTAGATTCTTTATCTTGGCCTAACTGTGACTTCCTGATTCAATTTAAAGTTTATCCCATCCTCTGACTCTTTTCTTTTGTCCTATTATCATTGCAATGGAAAGCAGAAGCTTTCCGTTCAAACTTGAGATCCACCAAATCTTGAAAACCTCACTAATTCATTCCCGGATCCACCATGCCTCTGCCTCCAATTAAAGCAGAGCTGGCATTGTTTTTGTCTGGAGCCATCGAAGTAAGCGACAAGGATGTGCGCAGGTGAGCCATGAATGGAGCATGGCCCCGGTTTGCGCTCTTCGCCATTTTAACAAACACCTTATCGGCTTTCCTCGCTGCTGCTGTTGCTCAACAATTCAGGAGCCCCCTCGTTGTACTTGCCCCTTGTGCACTCACGTGGAGATGCTGCTTCTGCTTTGGTGCTTCGGGGAATTAAACAAGATTCTTTTACTGGCTTTCACAGGCGTGGTTGATCGAGATGGTCAAAGCTACCAGTTTGTGAAGAACAGTAGCTTTATTTATTCTAATTTAAATTTCTGTGGGAAAAATTTTAAAAAAAAATACTTGCTTACTTGTGACAGGGTCGCGGCCATCGGGGGGCGGGAAGCCGCTTCATTGGACGTCGTGTTTGAAGATTGCGGAGGACGTGGCAAGTGGGCTGGCCTTCCTGCACCAGACCAGCCCAGTAACGGTCCATGCGAACCTGAAGCCCGCTAACGTACTTCTCGGCCCAGATTTCGAGTCTTGCCTTGCGGACTACGCCCTAATCCCGGCCCTGCTCCTCCACGACGACGCCTTCCCTTCGTCGTCGTCGTCCGCCGCCGCCGCCTCCTCCTCCTCCCTCTTCTACCGCGCCCCCGAGGCCCGACGCTCGCAGTCCTTCACCCCGCTCTCCGACGTCTACAGCTTCGGCGTCCTCCTCCTCGAGCTCCTCACCGGGAAGGCGCCCTTCCAGGACCTCCTCGAGGAGCCCGGCGGCGACGTCGCCCGCTGGGTCCGATCCGTGCGCGCGGAGGAGCGGAATGACTCCGGGGAGGAGCCCGGCGGGGGATCCTCGTCCGGGAACGAGGCGGCGACCGCGGCGGCCGCGACGGCGGAGGAGAAGCTGACCGCGCTGCTGAACATCGCGGCGGCGTGCGTGGCGGCGGAGGCGGAGAGGAGGCCGGCGATGCGGGAGGTGCTGCGGATGATACGGGAGGCGAGGGCGGAGGCGATGGTCGTGTCGTCCAACAGCAGCGACCACTCGCCGGGCCGGTGGTCGGGCACGGTGCAGAGCCTGCCGAGGGAGTACGGATCGGAGGGGTTCACGGAGAGGGATTAGATCCGAATAATTAGCTCCTCGCCGGCGATCGATCGGCCGGTAGAGAGGCGTGTGAATTGAATTTGTTGAGAACTAGGCGTGGCCATAAAGGAGAATTGATTTGTTTTCTCAGAGTGATCGATGGACTTCTACCAACTTTTTAAGTTTTCCCCTTTATTTTTTTTTTGCTTTGTGTTTCATTTCCTGAATGGTTCGATATGTGTATGTAGACAACTCTTGGCCTCGACCGCGACAACAAATAAAAAGGCATTAAGATAACAAATCGCAAAATGGTGCGCGCCAAATTGCGGTCGTCAGATAGCTACGGCGGTCCTTCCTTGGCCGTGAATCCGGTCTTGTGCCAGTGGCGCGCGCCACTGCCGGCCGCGATTGGGCCGGTCCTGTCATGTTTTCTGTTCCGATCGTGATTTTTCTTATGAGTGTTTTTGACCAAAATTCGTTGAATTCCGATTACTATCCGGTCGGAATTCAATGTTGGATGGACGTTGGTGAGTTGCGCGTCGATCGCGCCGGACGACACAGCGAGAACAACGACAGTGGTGGTGGATCACAGATGTCACGCACAAGTCACGAATTTATTGCACGCATCATGACATGTCATGTTAAGATAACAAATAAAAAGTCCACTGAATTTTGTTTTGTCTTTTTTGTTCTTCTTGTATCCAGTGAAGGATCATTGCTCTAAAATTATTATCATTTGATTTTGACATATTATAAATTTAAATCATGAAAATAATCTCTTGTATGGTCTAATCTTCAGATTTTATATTGATGAAAGTTTTGTGTGTCGGATTGTTCTTTAATGTTGAAGTTTCTCACAAATGTTATTAAATTTAGTAGGGTAAAAGGATAATATGTTGTGGAAATCTATGAGGTTTGATAACTTAGTGCTGACCTAGATATAGGAATAGGTCTAAAGGAGTTTAAGTTGGATGGTGTTTAATCGAATTGAGTCTGAGTTGAGTTAGCTCAAACTATATTTAATTCAATCATGACAAATTGGGTGGGAATGTATTGGGTTAAGCTCGCTCGGCCACCCCACAAATTGATTTTAGTCGAAGTTGGTTTGTTAGATACATGTCAAATGCATGCTTTGATAAAAATTAGAGGATTTAGATGTTTTAGATTTATATTTTTTTATTAATTCATGTATCCAATTTTTATGATCTGATTAATTTTAAAGGTGGACAATCCGATCTCATAAATCGAGAAGCACATGCGGATCCTGACATGATAAACCAGTGTTACTAGTGGTTTGAATTCTGCAAGAGTTTAAAAATGTCCAACATAAAATTCAAACAGTTATTGTATGAGAATCATTTTTGTCTCTTATCATTGTATTATTGTTTGCCTTTGGAAGCATAACTGAGTTGGTTACGACGGGACATACTTACTGAAGTGGGCAAGGGTCGAATTTCGACAAAGCTAAGGCAAAATCCTCTCCCATTATGGCCAACTGTAGCTTTTTGATTTACCTTCCTCCCCTTGTTCGTCCGTTGTGACCAACTGTAGTTTTTTGATTTACCTTCTTCCCCCCATCGTGATCAATTGCAATTTACCTCCTCATATATGATCGTAGGGTCGACTGGCGGATTCAGGGGTAACAAATTAAAAGAGAAAGGTAATTCACCCTTTGATCTTTATTTTTTTTATTGAGATCACTCTATTTTTTATGAAAATTTTAAATTATTTTTGAAAAAATATTTGAAATGGTTCTAAAGAATATTATAGGAGAATCCTCTAAATATCTTCTTTTCAATAAGTTGGGAATAATAATTAGGGTTTAATCTGTAAGCAATTTGGTTAAAAAAATGATAATCCCAGTAGTCACATCTCTGGGGGTGGTCGGTCACGGAAGTTTCCCACCGACCACTAGGGTAAATCTAGATGCCCAGCATCCTTTGATTGCGTTCCCCATTTGGAAGAAAATTCCTGCAAATACGCCATAGCTAGGGATCGAACCGCGGGGGTTACAATCCTGTCCTACCGTTGCAATTTGGTTAAAACTTTGGTGGAGTAGGGGTAAATGACCTAAATCACGTCAAATTTAATTTTATATTATTTAAATTTATTTGATAAGATAATCAAATTAAATTTAAAAAGAATTAAATGGTTCAAATTTATTTATTTTTTTAAAAATTGATATCGATTCATTTAGACGGGAGAGCTCTTAATTTCAATTTATTTGATTATTTATTTATTTTAAAAATATTTTTATATTTATTTAATTGATTAATAAATCTAATATTAAAATTTATTTAACTTTTTATTTATAAATTTAATAAAAAATATATTTTATAAATTTTATTCATAAATATTATTAATAAATTTTTATTCGTAAAATATTAAGTTGATTTAGAGGAAGGTATAATCCAATCTCAACTATTTTTAGTCATCGCTCACGATATTGCTAAACCTAGAGTGACGGCTGATGGGGAAGCGCGGGAAGAAGCACCGCGAATCACCAAGGCACCGAAGCGGCGGCGGCGGCGGAGATGATAACGACGACTCCTTGCCCTCCGCCGCTTACGACCTTCCGTTGCCAACCGATCAGCAAGAGCTGAGCGATCCGGAAGAAAAAGAAGACAATGATGACGGAGAGGGAGCCGATTGGAGTTCCACTGCTCCCTCCAAATTCCACCTCTATCAGCTCTCTGTTCAGGTGACATCATAATCTTCTTGTGCTGAAATGGGGCTTTCTCTAGGTTATTGAGCTTTTTATATATATTCCCATTTCATGGCGGGTCGTTACAGTCGCCCAAGGGGGACATCAGCTACATGCAAAAATTCTTTCTGATGTATGTCGGAGGACGGGTTCCCTTACATTTGCAAGAAGATTTCTGTGGAACCGCACTTTTGAGGTATATATGCCAACATTTTGTGCGAACAATTTCTTTGCTTTCATGTAGTTCTGTAATGAAGCTCAGATGACTAGGGTTCATGAGATTAAGATACTGATAATTGTTACTAATTGTTAGGATTTTGCTCTTAATTGCCCTCATATGGATCTACGGTTACTACATAATTGCAGTTCATCTCTAGATAAAGTATAATGTGATTAGCTTATAGGATCTTAAGTCATGGAATTTTTGTTTTTAAGATCACATCGGCCTTCTCTAAATTTGTCATATCATTTCTTTAGTTTCAAACCAATTAATCCCTTCTAACAGGAATATCCATGGTGGTACTCTCATCCAATTTGCTAAGGAAGCAAAAAAAAAAAAAAAAAAACAAGGTAGCTTTCTTCAAAATCTCTGCGGATAAGTCCCTCAAATCACTCCATGTAGATCCTCTTCCAAATCTCCATGGACAGAGAGCTGTTCAATATCTATTTGGTGAATAATCTACTTATAGATGAATTCTATGCAAGTACAGTCAGTATGGTGATAATTGTTCTAACGTTTTTTGTTAATGATCCACTTGCACCCAATAGGTTACTGTAGATAGGAGGTCAATTCAAATAGAAGTTTGTTGTTATTAGGAATTTACTTAAATTCACTACTTGTAATTGGAAGGTTTATTGAAGATCTTTTGATTGGAAAAATTGCTTCTCCAAACTATGCAGTTGTGAGTGGCTACGTAGTGACCCTAGACGAACAGCAGTTGGTGTTGATTTGGATCTTGAATCACTTAATTGGTGCTTTGACAACAACTTAGGTAAGCTCGGGGCTGATGGATATTCCAGAATCTCCCTTTTCCATGGTAATGTCTTGCGTCCCCAGCAATCTTGCCTTGTGACACGCCAAGAACAAGATCTCATCAAAGATCCATGTTTAAGCGCACAAATTGGTTCTTCAGAAAGTGTGAATGCAACTGAGCTTAATGGCTCCGTTAGCCAAGTAACCTCCATGACTTCATTGATGGAAAAATATGCACTGCCCAATAGAGACATTGTCTGTGCATTCAACTACAGCTGCTGCTGCCTCCACAAGCGCAAAGACTTAATTTTGTACTTCAAACATGCTCTGAATGTTCTGTCAAAAAAGGGTGGCATTTTCGTTATGGATTTGTATGGAGGTGTTTCGTCAGAGTGCAAGTTGCGGCTTCAAAGAAGGTTTTCTAACTTTACAGTAAGTTGTGTCACTGATCTCTCAGTTACCGGAAATTTGGTTATCCATGTTGAAATGACATGACCTTGACCTAGTAATATAATGTGAGGTATGGGCATCTAAAGCCATAGTTCTAAATACTCACATCCAACTGCAACATATTTGATCTTATGCTATACCGTTAAATTGTTCATTATCAAATTATGCTGTTTGAGTAGTTTGTGGATATATGATTCGACTCTGGCTGTTTAATTACCAAGGCTTGGTTCATGGAGCAAAATTTAGTATTTCTAGAAATGATTCAGAGAATGTGGTTGCAAATTTTAATTTCTCTGGATGGGAAGGATCCATTTAATCTAAATTGCTGATTGATTTACTGAATCAAAGGTGATAAATTCTGGACTGCTATCATTCACTGTTAGATTATAATTATCAGAAGCATCCTTTTCTTTTTCTTAGCTGATTTCTATGTTTTGCCTAATTGCAGTATGTTTGGGAGCAAGAAGAATTTGACATACTAAACCGAAAGACAAGAATCAGCCTCCATTTCCATCTTGGAAAGCAGCATGCTATTCGACATGCATTTTCCTACGATTGGCGCTTGTAAGATTCTCACCTTTCATCCGACCATAATCTTTGATGGCTTTTTGCATACCTTTTCATGGGTCCTGAAGCTCTTGTTTGTGGATATTCTTGGTTCACACTTGAGTTTTGTTTCATATGATATGATGGTTAAACTGAGATAAAAACTGATATAAAAGCAAATGCTTAAAAAATCTTCCTTTTGCAGGTGGTCGATACCAGAGATCAAGGATTGCTTGGAGGAGGCTGGATTCCGTTCCATACATGTTTGGATTCGCGAAATGCCAGACACATTGGACGATCACAATAAGCAGGAGTTCAACGCAGGCCGAGATGTCAAGTATGAAGAATTGTCATCATTCCAGCAACAAGATGCATGGAATGCCTACATTGTTGGTGTAGCAAACGCTTAGTTGACGTTCAGTATCCTTTAATTTGTTACAAATTGTATAACATATTTGTTTCTCACTTTTCCTTGTTGTTTCCAGACATATCCTTCAAGTGACGAATTACTTGGGATAAAATGAATGATTGCTGTCGCATCAACATCAACATTATCGATGAACAATCAAAACAAATGGAAGCGCACAACTAAATACTGACCTATATTAAAATATAGGCGTACTTACCCATGAAGTAACAGAATTGCCAGGGGATGTCGATTATCCCGATCTCCCTTCTCTTCTTCGAGCTGTGAGCTGCTGAGATCCCCATCCATGGCGGCCCAGAAGCCCCCTTTGTAGCTGACTACCCGCTGGAATTTCTCCCGCTATCTTATTGATGTGCCTCCGCTCCTAAAGATGCGATCTTTCTGGAGAAAGGAGAGCTCTCCCTCGGTTCCGTACGTTTAGCGGCGAGGATGAAGCGGTCTCTGCGCTTGCCCTTTATCTTTCTGATCGTCTTCGCC
This sequence comes from Curcuma longa, assembly GCF_044706935.1. Classification (NCBI taxonomy): domain Eukaryota; kingdom Viridiplantae; phylum Streptophyta; class Magnoliopsida; order Zingiberales; family Zingiberaceae; genus Curcuma; species Curcuma longa. The sequence goes on from NC_133877.1 coordinate 1,260,209, forward strand.
GTGCTCTCCGTTTTCAGCTTCCGGGGGGCGCTCCAGGATGGGTTTCGCCGCGAGCGGCCGGCCGAGGCCCCGCCGGCGGTCAACGCTTCTATCGTCAGGCTGGCGGCGGCGGTGGAATCTGGGGATGGGGAGCTGCGGAAGGATGTGGACGATCTCCTTGACGGGTCGTTTGTCTCCTTGGCTCGCCGCCGCCGCACCGAGGCACGGCTGGTGAGCTACTCGGACTGGCGGCGGGAGGGCACGATGCGGTTCCCGCAACGACTTCGCGCGCCTAAGGACTACATGGCGCTGCCCGACTTCCGCCGCGCCCTCCGCGACTGGTTCCGACGGCGCCGGTTCGATCCGGGGGTTATGCACGACCTCGTCGATCTTGTTAAGCGCCCGATCGACCGTCACCGCGGCGTCTCGGACACAGGCGGAATTGGGAATCGGCGGTACGGCTCCTGCGCCGTGGTCGGCAACAGCGGGATTCTCCTCAAGACCAACCATGGCGGGTTAATCGACGGCCACGAGCTCGTGATCCGCCTCAACAACGCCCGCGTCAACGGGTACGGTCCACACGTCGGCACAAAGACCGACCTTTCCTTCGTCAACAGCAACATCCTCCACCTCTGCGCTCGGAGGCAGGGTTGCTTCTGCCACCCTTACGGAGAGACCGTCCCTATCGTGATGTACATCTGCCAGGCCGTCCACTTCCTCGACTACGCCGTTTGCAACTCGTCCCACAAGGCGCCGCTCCTCGTCACGGACCTTCGATTCGACATGCTCTGTTCCCGTATCGTCAAGTACTACTCTTTGAAGAGGTTCGTGGAGACGACAGGGACGCCGGCGGAGGGGTGGGCGAAGGCCCACAACGAAAAGATGTTCCATTACTCGTCGGGAATGCAGGCGGTGATGCTTGCATTGGGGATCTGTGATCGGGTCAGCGTTTTCGGGTTCGGGAAGTCGCCGGAGGCAAAGCACCACTACCACACCAACCAGAAGGCAGAGTTGGACTTGCATGATTACGCGGCCGAGTATGCCCTCTATCGCGACCTGGTTGAGCAGCCGCAGGTAATCCCATTCCTCACAGACTCAGGATTTAAGCTTCCTCCCGTGGTATTCTACCAATGAACTCAAATTGATATGGCACAGTAGGTCTCTTGCATCCCTCGCTCAGGTAAATACTTGCAAAAGAACATGAAGAAGGTAGTTTTAGCATCTTAATTTGTTTGGAAGATTGTTCGCTGATTCAAAGTTGTGGTTATTTGAATGAAAATTTTGGAATTTGCTTGTTCATTTCAGTTGAAAGTATAATTAAGCAGACTCACACAAATACTCTTGCATTGTTCATCCCATTCCAGACTTGCTGATTTTGCTACTTTGCTCAACTCTAATCATATGCTAGGTCAAACAAACAAGCTTCTTACGATCAGAATTCTCATATTTTTTTTGTGGTTTCAGGACTTCATAGAATTATTTCTTCAGCTCTTATGTGTAAACTCTTGTTATACTGGTTAATTGCTAATGCCCAGTACAAGCACATTATGTTCAGCAAGTTTAATTCAGCATATGTTGAAAATCTACTAAACATTTACAGAGGGAATTTCATGGTTAACTTATGCTCCGACTCGGTATTGCCTCAAGAGCTAAAATCACTTGTATCTCTATTTTGTATCATTTGAATTGTTGTTCTGCTGCCATGGCATTAACCTCAGGTTGAATAGAGTTCTAGAGATCAACAATCTATCTCCCTTCAAAGTCTGAAACATGAGTCATAGTTATTTGCTAAGATCAAGCAGCTTTCATGCTCAAATCGTATTGAGAAATAACCAACAGTAATTGCCACAATTACAAAATCTGTATGTTTGTTCCTTGTCACTCTGGTGTGCATCCCTCAAGGAGTTATCTTTCTTGGTTCAAGGAATGGATTCTTTCTGGCTCTGCCTGGAATATGAGATTTTGAGAAGCTTCCTCAATTACAATTTTAATGCTTTTTTAGTCGAGTTTTAAAGTTACTCTTGATAATACTGTGGAAATTGTCTTCATTTTTGATGTCTTTTGTTTTGTTCAAAGGTTCTTGCATGTACTTTGAATGATTAGGCAGGAGAATACTATTGCTCAAAAACCACTTGATTGATCTCCTTAATTTATATTAATTTGAGCAATGCACTTTAGGATTCATCATGGTTTGATATTCCTATTGTCACTCTGGAGTAATGGAATGTATTCCTATCTATCTATGTACCACGAAATTCTCCACTATGAAAATAACTTTAGATCTAAAGTGAAAGGAGAAGAGAAAAGGACATTACTTTAGCTTCACATGAGGAAAGTAAATACAAAATGTCAAGAAATTTCATTTCTCACATAAGTGCTTTTCACTTTTTAAGTTAAATTACTCTTAAATCACTAATTATGTTTTTAGTTCCCGAGTGAATGATTTTCTAGATGATGCACCGGTTTATGTTATATATCGTAACTCCTATGATTGCTCGATCAAGCATAGGGAGTCAGGAAGTCACAAAATTAGTATCTGATTTAGTAATTAAAAATAAATAAAATGATTTAGATATTTAGAATAATCAAAAGAGTATCCTTTTTATTTGAAACGTCTCTTTTTATTTAATTACATAGTACTTACTGTCTCGCATTAAATTTTTTTATCACGCGTAAATTTTGAATCAGTGTGATAATTATATAAAGAGGATAAGTCCGCATTATAACAGTTTGACATTAAATTTTTCTATCATACATATTCAATCCTGAATCGATCAAATAATCATATAAATAAATTTACATTGTAACAGTTATAATGTCATAATTGTTACAATATATATTTAACATGTTCAAAAATATTCACATGATAGCAATTATGATTTCGTAATTGCTATAATGCGGATTTGATTTATTCAGCTAATATTTACATTGTAACAGTTACGAAATCGTAGCTGCTACAATTCAAATTTGTTCATCTAACATTCATATTGTAGCAGCTATAATTTATAGCTGCTACAATTCAGAATTGTTTTGTAGCTACAACTCAGATTTATTCTATTCAACTACATTCATATTGTAGCAGTTATAAATCATAGTTATTATAACTCGAATTTATCATGTTCATCAATATTTACGTTGTAGTCGTTATAAATCATATATACTACAATACATATTTGACTTGTTCACCTAATATTCACATTATAATATCTATGAAATTGTAGCTGTTATAACTCAAATTTATTCATCTAACATTCACGTTGTAGCAGCTATGAAATCATAACTACTACAATTCAGACTTGTTTCATAGTTGTTGCAACTTACATTTTTTCTATTCAACAACATTCATATTGTAGTTGTTATAAATCATAGATATTATAACTTGAATTTGTCATGTTTAAAATATTTACGTTGTAGTAGCTATAGATCATAGTTGCTACAATGTAGATTTAATTTGTCCCAGATCATGTTTGAGGGTGTTGTATTTTTCCATAGACGGTGTTCCGATCAATACATCGTGGATGATTCAAATGTCGGTTCAGAACTGTTGACGTGCATGCTCCTCGAAGAGAATAGCCCGGAGAGATGAGAGTACCTGAAAAACACTCAAAAAGAGGGTTAGAATGACGCTGGACGAGTCTCGACAAGCCACTCCGACGCTCAAGTTAGGGTTCGACGTGAGGAAGGAGTTTAATAACTTAGGGAAATTAGGATAGATGTGTGCGTACCTGTACTCATGGACATGAGTTATCTTTTTATAGTAATTGATCTCTAAAATATTAGCATCCGTTTAGAAAATATTCTAAGATATCCGTTCTAGTTTTTTAGGAAGATTCCGAAATATTGATTTAAGAAATATTTTGAGATATTTTCCTTATTCTTTGGGTGAATCAGTTTTAGGATTTCTTAATCTTAAAAATGAATCGGTCTTATGACTTTATTCTTGATGAAGTGTCATCGTCTCGCTGTATCATAAGCATCTCCAATTAGTCTAGTCGAAGGAGGCGTAGTCCGACTGATTGAACTGTGCTGAGTTGTTATCGCGATACCTTGATGAGGTGTTATCGTTCCGTCGTATCAGTATTCAATAACATTTATATTGTAGTTGTTATAAATCATAGCTGATATAATTCAAATTTGTCATGTTTAATAATATTCACGTTGTAGTAGTTACAGATCATAGTTGCTACAATGTAGATTTAATTTGTTCACCTAATATTTAGGTTGTAACTCCTATAAAACGTAGCTGCTACAATTCAAATTTATTTATCTAACATTCATATTGTAGCAGCTACGAAACTGTAGCTACTACAATTCAGACTTATTTCATAGCTACTGTAACTCAGATTTGTTCTGTTTAACAATATTCATATTGTAGCAGTTATAAATCATAACTATTATAATTCAAACTTGTCATGTTCAACAACACACGGTGTAGTAGTTACAAATCATAGTTGTTACAACTCAAATTTATTGTTAAACAATATTCACATTGTAGTAGTTATGAAACAGTGACTGTTATAATATTTTAGTATCTATAATTTCATAATTATTATAATATAAATTTATCCTATTCATATAATTGACCGATGAAATCGAATGATGTCAAATAGTGTATTGGAGGACAACTATATCCTTTTATAGAATAGAGGTGGAACACTTAATTAAAAATTTGTATTCCTTCCCCTTCTTCAACAAAAAATTAAAAATTAAAAACATTTGTGAAAAAGTAAATTGTGTATTCCTTCCACTGTTCCAATAAAATGGGATGTCTTTGATTTTTATCCTTCAGAAAATTAGTTGATATATTATTTTTTTTCTTAATTTTTTTTAAATAAAAATTAGTCCACAAACCTGCTGCCACGCAAACTGCCAGTGAAACCGCAGATCCGCGTATTTTATATACCCGATCCCAACCCAGTCGTCTTCCGCTTCCGCTTGACCTCTATGTAATTTGGAGATCCCCTTCGAGGTTTCGGGAAGCCTCGGCGGTCTCAGATCTGCTGGGGTTCGCTGTGAATCCGGTGCGTTTCGGAAGTCTGAATCTTCTGGCTTTATCGCGGTCAAGAAATGGGGAATGGGGTAGTGGCGTTGGGGTTGGAAGATGGAGAAGTAATTGATAGTGAGCATCCGGCGACGCTTGCTGCGCCGATTGCTGGCGGCGAAGTTTGCGGCGAGGGGGACTGCGGGGAAGGATCTTGTACTTCTTCCGATGTAGACGATGGAGCTAGCGATTCTTCAGGCAAATCTTTGGACTTTTATGCCTCCGATTTGTGTGTCACTCGCTCTTGGACGTCGTCTCAGCTAGGTTAGTTTTCTGTCTGTTATTTTTCGTATTGCCTTTCCCACTCTTGTCCGTGATTACTGTGTGTGGATTGTTGATGTAGCTACTTGAAGTCTGTAAATGTTGTGTGTGAACCAAATTTGGGAACCTTTTCCATCCTCTCTGGGCGAACAAAAGTAGGGCTTGAACAGTACTGCATTTTTTTTTTCCTTCCATCTTTATGTATGTAAAGAAAACCTTCATCCACCATTTTCTTTCTGCCCGAGTAAACAGGCCATACGTATTGTGAGCATGCCCCTTGCATATTATGGTTAGATGTTTATTCTCCATAATACACCGAGATGCAAATTTCTTGCTTCAGCTTTTACTTCAATTTCTCTCTAATCGTCTAAGCACATAAATTCACAAAAATATCTTTCAAGCTTTATAAGGTATTTACATTTTTCTTGTAAGTGTCTCAGAGGCCATCTTAAACAACAAGGTCGTCAGGATCGATATCCTACCTAGGAATGAAGGAGGCTCATTGATTCAGATCATAGGATTAAAACATAGAATCTGAATGATAATACAATAGTAGAAAAGATTCTTCTACTTAGGAGTAAAAGGAATCTTATACAATTGAAAACTTTCTCAAATCATATGACACAACAGAAAATCATTTATTATGGTACATGTCGATCAGTAAAATGTGTAATTGAATGTGAATATATTCTAGTTAAAGGTGTCAGGAATGAGATCCTTTGTGGGAATGATAAACATATATAGAATTGGATCGGATCTTAAGATCCTAGCCCAATGATACCTATTCATATGCTTATCGTGTGATATTTACTTAATTTCTTACATTTAGAACATTGTTGGAAGCTTATCTTTTGCAATTTCTGAATTTTCAGGGTTGGAGTATTGTGGTGCTGAACAATTGAGATATAATAGCTGTAGTTTGTTGTTTAAAGGGCCTGAGCTTACTTTGCCTAGGTCGAAACTACGAAGAAAAGAGCTTCCAAAGTATGACCTGAAATTGGGCAGGTGGCCAGAGAGAGAAAAGGTAGATATCTACCAAATCCTGTATTTATTCATTCCAATAATAATTGATTATCATTTTACTAAAATGCTCACATGCTTTAGTTGGAGAGCTTGGTGTTCACTAGTTGTACAAGGACGGTATTAGAGTTAATTGCTGTTTTAAATCATATTCCATTATCAGTACCTCTGTCCATCTTCTGATTGGTTCTGGTTCCTTAGTCTTTCAAACGCCTTGGGTTTAACAACCTGCAAAAATTCTATTGTCTACCCTTTTCTTTTGATGCCTTTATTTCTGAGTGGTTTCCTATCTAATTCTTTGTTCCAATTTGTTCAGAAAAAGATTATTGAAGATCTAATAAAGATCCAGAATGATGGTATAGTGGAGGTAGATGTTACACAAACTGCTCATGTAGCATCAGAACTTCTGGAGTTTGATGGTTTTGATTCTGCACAAGGAGATGCTGAAGAGATTGCTTCTCAGATCAGCAAATCAATTCCGAGACTAATGATAGCAATGCTTGTAGTTGGAACAAGAGGAGATGTGCAACCTTTTATAGCTTTTGCAAAGAAGCTTCAGGCAAGTAAACACAAAAGGAACCTTTTGAAGGTTCATGTTGCCATATTTGTTACAGTATACTTTTCTTGAATATTGATGTAGTTTTAGAACATTCCTTTGTGAAAGTATATGTTTGTTATGAAATATCACAAGAAAGCTAGAAAATTCAAATGTATCTATTATACTTTTTAGGAGCTTCATGTTCATATATATCATTTTCTGCAAACTCTGTATGGTTCTCTGACAAAATTTGGGATGCCTTATCTATTCTATCTCAATCCTTTGTAAGATTGACTCTTGCATTCGCATTCTCACAAATCAGTGTGTATAATCTTTCTTTTAGTGGAGAAGTTGTGTTCCATAGTAGAATAAACAAACCAAAAAATATGGGTTGCTGCAGTTTTCAGCAAGTGGTTGTTAATAATTTATGATTTCCAACTATCTTCAGTGTTCAGAGTATTTCAATTTGATATTTACCAATTTAATTTGAAGAACAAAAAACTATAGTTAGAATATTAAGTACAAAAAAAAGGAGATTTAGATATCTTTTAAAATAAAGGACATTGCTACCTTCTGAAACTAACCTCTTGCAAAGAAATTTTTATTCCTCTCTTTTATTTGGAGAGAAGTTATGTAGTCCTCTCTTTTATTTGGAGAGAAGTTATGTAGTTACATTTTTTTTATGTTCATTATTTTGTGCCTTTCTATTTCTTAGTCCCTTGACAAAAACCTGATTGTTTCTCCAGGAGTTTGGTCATCATGTTAGATTGGCAACTCATGTGAACTTCTGTAGTTTTGTAAGATCATTTGGTCTGGAATTTTATCCTTTGGGTGGCAATCCACGAGTAATGGCTGGATGTAAGTATCAAAGATTTAGTTAATCTGAATATACATATTTTGGCTTGTGTTCACCTTAAGAGTCATCAATTTTCACACTTGTTTTTTTTTGTTAAACTCTAATTTCCATGCTTTGGTGGCTATAGTTTAATATAAGAACGTCTTCTTATAATAATAAGTCTTCATAGCAATGGACTCAATTATCATTATGTACGTGTTATTTAGCTTCATCTGTTACCTTTTGTCGAAAATGGTTGGTGGGATACACAATTGATCTAGTTTTCTGAAAATTTGTGAGGAAAGTTATGTACAAGCAGACTGGTTAACTCCTTGAAAGAGGATATAAGGATACAATAGGCATTTATTGGCTAATCACACTACAATGAAGATTAAAATGTAAGTATTTTTCTATGCAAACAAATTATATATATTACAAATATTGCTTGCAAACTAATGAAATCTGTATTTGAATAAAAAAAGTATAATCAGTTATCATCATGATTATTGAATTCTAGTATTCATCATAGCTTCAAGTGCTTACTAGTCAATCGGCACATACGAATTGTACTCGTTCTGATCACTGATGGACACACATACTATTTCAGCACAAGTGAAATGCCACTATGCCGCATGTGCCAACATGATCTCAATTGTAATTATTGAGACAAATCTTACTTGGCTAGTACCATTTCGAATCGACTAAGATAGAATAATTCTAGTCCCATGACTCATTTTTTGAATTCATTTTTCAGTCACGGGAGGAGATGAAACACTAAAAAGAGAAGAGGGCAAGAGAAGCACCAATAAACGTTACTAATTGAGACAAGAAGGTTTGCCTCTCATCACTCATAGTGTGATTTCATTTGTTTATCACAAGGAGGGGAGGAGATTAGACATCACAAAATGAGGGAAGGGAAAGAGAAAAAACACCAATTGGAGCACCAACAATGATAGAGGAGTGATGTTAGAGAGTCAGAGAAACCAACAAAAGCGAGCATTTTATTCCCATGTTTCATCTTCTGTGCTTGTCAGGTATCACAAGGAGGAAAGAAACACTACAAAGAGAAGAGAGGGGAAGAAGAGTTGTAATAGATGGAGGACACAAATAGTAAAAAGGAGTATGCTAGAATTGGGGAAACCAAGATTATCCATATGACCATATCCTCTACATGTACTTATATCACTTCCAATTGTGCTTGTCTAAGTCAAACTCCCAATAGTTAACCGAGATATATATATTGGGAGCATTATTTAGTCTCAATTTGAAAAATTATGATTTATCTAATAAGATGCTATAATAACCGATGCTCACATTTGATGCATAACTCATTTTAGTTTGAGGAAAGTATATAATCATTAGTCAAAAACTTGTTATATTATTGTAGGTGAGGTGAGGAAGACCTTTGTATTGTGAATCTTGTTATAAGTGGTGGCTTTGAGGATGATGACCTTGAGGTTGGTGGAGTGCTTGCAATGCAAATTCTCCAAGTTGACTGGGTTTGCATTACCAACAGGAAGAAATTGCTCCATATATGCAGCTTGTGCATCTACATCATACCTTAAGGGGTATTCATGTTTGCATCTTTAGATCAATGGAAGGGGAGATTTTTAAATAAAGCAAAAACTCTAGACCAAAGAGGTTGTAAGCAAGCCTACTGATAGTCAAGAGGATGCCAAGGAGAGATGCAAAGGAAAAGGAGACCCTGACATAGAAATATATGAAGATTGGGGAGGAAGCATGGTGGCAGAGTGGAGGCCGATTGTCACATTAAAACTGCAACCTCCCTAAAGGGGGATTGGAAAGAAGAAGATTCTAATCCTAGGTGAGAACTTCTAATTTTCATACGCTAAAAGTAAGGGGATAAAATGTATCATTTTTTTTTATTAAAGTGAACTTTTTAGATCCATATGTTTAAGACTGACTATTTGGTACTTAAACCAATATTATATTACTGAGCATTTAAGCCTCTATCTGTTGATTTTTGAACGGGTCTAACTCTTTGGAACTGGGTGCATTTACTCTCCCCTACAGATGAGCAGGCTCCACAAATTGGGGATGTGGTTGATGTGTAGAAAATTAGTCTCCTATATGACATAGCTCATGTTGTTATCTGGTTCGTTAGGAGAGGCTCTGAGATATAAAAGAGACTCAAATTAAGCAAGACAAACTTCGCAAGTTTGGACCATAATCCAATAAAAAAACTTGTTAGGTTCTCAAAGGAAATAGTACAGGCTATATATGCATTGGCAAATTCAATAAGAAACTAAAAAATACATCAAATCCCTTGCATATACTTTGTATATGATCTTAGGTTGTTCTTTAGAGTGATATCTAAAGCGAATGCAGACATACATAGATATTTGATGACTGTTATGACAAAAAGAAATTAAAAACAGTGAAGAAGATTTTGAGTAATGAGTGTTTACTGTTTGACATACAATAGCGAACCCGTAAGCTTATGTTCCAGTCTTAGTCTAGTTTCTTACCCTACATTACCTATTACAATGTCTATAATTCTAAAATAGATCTAACATGTTTTCTACAGGTTTTACTTTACCTTGTATAGGCTTATAGATTCTTTCTGTATGGCCTAGTTTACTTCAACATTAAGGGCCCAATTGCTTGCAAGGAAGATATAAAGAATAAAGGAAAAGAGGGAAAGCATCACAAAATTTCATGGGGAACTCTATCATTTATGGACATTTTTTTATCACTTCTCCTCATCTCCCTTGTACCTTCCTTCTAAGTAATTGGACCCTAAATATAAAGTATTTAACATAAGTTTAAACATTGCATACAACTTGACTCTTTAGCCACGCATGATTTGCATTACTGAGCATTACAATCTGAACAGGACCTGGTATAATATTCCATTGCACTTGCAAAGGATAATAAGTTACAGATCTGTCAAATTGATTATTTCAGAATGTTTACGAATACAGATATGGCACGAAACAAGGGTTTTATATTATCAGGACCTGCCGAAATTAATGTTCAAAGGAAACAACTGAAGGAGATAATTGATTCTATACTCCCAGCATGCACAGAACCTGATTTGGTTACTGGGATGCCTTTTAGAGCACAAGCAATTATCGCGAATCCTCCTGCTTATGGTAAGATATGGACATTAATTATTAGTCTACATGCTGAGCTTGAACTTCGATTAATAATTTAGTAACATTAGAAAGTTGGGTTCTCTTAGATGTCCAGATGACCCAGTAAAAGCATAACATGGTTTTGTCAGAACTCTGTCATGTTTGAAGGCAGTCTTCTATGTTACTTGTATTGAATCATAAATCATATTTTTTTTTATAGGAACAAGTATGTCTCTTCTATTCCTTTCTTCTCTTATGATTTCTGTTATCCTCTTCTCTTTGTCTTCCTCCCCCTCTTGTTCAGAGCTACTCACACCATCCTGTACTAACACATGATCTCTTTCTGGCCAACCACCTAAACTTGGTACCAGCAAGAGATTATAGACCTTGGCAGCATGCATGCAAAAGTCTATTGTTTTTTTTAGAATGGCCAAGTATGAAATAGTTAATTGAATTAGTTAGGAGACAAGGGATGAACCATTTGAATTTATCATATAATCTTAATTGTTCTGATTATTTATCTACTATATATTGGAGGTGTTGGATTAGTTAAGAGTGGGGAGATAACATGAAAGCTATATGTATGGATGTGTGTATTTGTACGCTCTCACGCTGGGTTGTAAAATACAAATAAATAAGTAATTTTAAACACGGAATAAATCTTTCTCCTCTTCACTGAAGATCATCAATATTCTCATGTTCTGTAGGATTCAAACCTTAGATCTTGCAGCCCCATGCAAAGCTAGTCATTGAATCATTCGAAACTTTCTATAAATGAATATAAATTGATTTTGAAGATCTATTTTCTGAATTTTATGCACTTACACTAAATGACATCAAACATGTATTAGAAAATTCCCCCTGATTTCTGCCTTAAGTTTCTTTTGAAATGCTTGTTTGTGACACTTGAATAAGAGAGTTCCGTTGGTTGATTCTAAACTTATGTTTTATATAGTTGCACTACCCTTGAACGTAGACAACGGTAGTGTTATAGTCTCTATCATACATTATGGTTAAAGTGAGGTTATAGGTTTTTAACTCAACAGCGCATAATATTAGAATTTGTTGATTTATATAGATCTCAATAGAAAAAAACTGCTCAATTTTTTGTCTCTTCTGATAAAATTCATTCCTACAGGACATTTGCATGTTGCTGAAGCTCTTGGTGTACCTCTCCACATCTTCTTCACAATGCCATGGACGTAAGTTTCCTGCGAAGTTGTCTCCAACTTATTGCTGTTTTCACATATAGTTCTGTATGCTTCCAGCTTTGATTGATTTTCCCATGCTGTTTTAAAATTCCCTTTATGAGGCATCATATTCATATCTAACATTCTATTTATTTTAAAGTTATATGGGGGAAGCAAAATATATAGTAATTTTTTGTGTGCAGTTTCATGAAATATGATGCACAATTGATGGGGGATTTCCATAATTTTCATGAGTGAAGTTATTGGAGAAGCGCAGTGTTAAGAACACACATCAGGACACCTTCCTGAAAGTTAAACTTTATCAATCCTAGCAGTACAAATAGGAGGCATTGTGTTTGTCTAGGTTCCTAGGTTGCGTCCTTCAATAATTCATGCTTCTGTATGATAAAGCATAATTTTGTGACTTGATTTTGGAAAGGGATGCACTTACCTTTCTATTTTTAGGCAGGCCAACTAATGAATTCCCACATCCATTTGCTCGTGTGCCTCAGAGTGCAGCATACAAAGTAAGTTTTTTTTGTTACTGTCCATTTATGTTTTGCTTCTTTGCTAATAAACCGTATCTTGTTTGCTCAGCTATCTTATCTTATTCTGGACTTAATAGTCTGGTGGGGTATAAGGGGATTTATTAATGACTTTAGAAAAAGGAAGTTGAAGTTACCTCCAATTGCTTACTTCAGTACATATCATGGCTCTTTATCACATTTGCCAACGGGATACATGTGGAGTCCCCACCTTGTACCTAAGCCAAGTGGTAAGTTGGTGTTGTCTGGTAATTTACGTATTTACTCGAATTTTAATTACTTATTCTATTTCAGGGTTTATGTTATAGTGATCAGAACTATCTCTACATCATTATTTGCCAGTTTGACATGTTTTCGTCTGCATGAACATCTATGTATTACTGAAATTAAAAGTATGCATCCTAAGTGCAACTACTAATGTTCAGTCAGGATCTATGATCATAATTCTTTTGGAACAAGAATTTATCTTCAATATCTCCTATCATTTAGCTAAATTGTTGGGTTGACTGATGTAGATAGGCTACTCTCATTTATGATCCATGTTTCTTGCAGTAACCATAAAATTATGCTCTTAGCTATCAACAAATTATTGCTACGTACGTCTCGACAAAAGATGTTTATTAGTTCAGTAAATATTGTCTCTTGCTTAAGGATGTACAAATGGATTTGTTTCATTGTTTAGTAGAGGACTACTTTGTAGACAATCATAAGATAACTCTCTGCCCTTGTCTCTAATGTATAAGATTCAGAGCTGCTTACTCAGAAATGCATGACTTAACTGACTTAGTTTTTGGATTCTTGATTGTTTCTACCCATTGCTAATGTTAGATAATAAGGGCACTGCTATTCTTCCACTTGATTGCTAATGGCTGATTGTGACAAATTGGATCTTATCCTTGTGATTGAATCTATGAAGCTTGATCATCATTTTGGAAATGACGTCTGAGGCTTTTAGATTACATATCATCATGATGGGCATGTACGTCTTGTGCCATTGAGATCTCTTTGGGACTTCTACACCCTACTTCCCACTCCTTTTGTGAACTTAGATAAGCAATTCAACAGTGAGGCAATAAGACTACCTCTTAACCAGCTTGTTGTAAACAAAGCATGGGCCAAGATGGATTCATCTTTGATTTTTACAGATGCGTTCGATCATTGAGATGGATAACTTGAAATGTTTAAGTTGCTTCATTACAGGAACTGCAGATTTAGATATAGGATTCATTTCTAAGATTTATGTATCGTTCTATGGCATTGGATTTTCAATCGATCAATTTAACTAATTCATCCACAATTTGGAAAAATGTTGGACTGAAGCCCGAATTAAAAATGTTGATGGTTGCATTACACCTAGATAAACAATGTTAAAGACAACCATGGATAACTAATAGATTGAGGTGATATGATATGCTAAGTGGAAACTAATAAATTTTAAGTTAGAAGAGTTGGACATGTTGAAGTGGAAGATGTAATTAGTAGTTGAGATCTGATGATTTGATTGTTCTCATTAGTAATTACTAAGGCCATTGATGTCGAAATCAGTAAAATCTTGGTGTTGACTCTATCAAATTAGCAAGATTAATAAAACTAAAATTGGCAAGAAAAAAATTCAAAAAGGAAAAAAATGAAAGTATATTTTTATATATGAGATAACAAAAGATGATTAATCATGTTATGGATTCATATTATGTTCCATGAAGTATCAGATCAGCAATAACACATAACAAAAATAATTATTAAATAAAATTAGATTAGTAAAACACAATATATTATCATAAATGAATATATTATTTGATAAATCATACAAATAATATTAGATTTTGCAAATATGGTTAGTTGAACTTTCTTTATTGATGCATATCTTGCTGCTTGCTCTCCATTTAGTTGGCAAGAGAGAAATCAACACATCTTTTTACCAATCATCATCATCGCTGTCTATCCCTGACTCGGTTAATGCATTCACTAAGTTGCATAACCCAGATTGTTTTAACTTTATTATTCATGATTTCATTCAGTGACAGACCTTTGATTCGTTCCCTCCTGTATAACTCTTTACTCGGATATAATAGTTTATTCCTTAATAGACCTTCCAGTTGACTGCTGGCTCTATGTTCTGTCAACAAGGATTAGGTCTTAAAGAGTGTAGACACGAATGGTTGCAGCATTTCTAAATGAATAAATATAAGTGATACACCTTGTGTAAGTTAATTAGTTCATTGTTGAGGATTGTCTAATAACTACAAAATAGTAATTTTGTTTTAGTTGTCTCCTGCTAGAATTTCCATTCTTATGATTTTTTTTTCAAGGTGAATTATCTCTGTTCCAAATATGTGCTAATAGAACGTGAACCAAATGCATAATATCTCCATTTTCCACCTTTGGCAGATTGGGGTGCATTAGTTGACGTTGTTGGTTTCTGTTTCTTGAACAATGGAACTAAGTATCAACCAAAAAAGGACTTTCAGCAATGGCTTCAACAGGGTCCAAAGCCCATATACATTGGTTTTGGCAGTGTGGTAGCCCTCTTTATCTCATGTAGTATGTCTGTTGGATTATTTCACTTGTTTCTTCTATTTTTTTATCTGTGTACACTAGGGCTTTCTTATTACAACATTTAATGACAAGGGCAATCACTTTTAGTTAGGATTATACAGTTCCAGTAATATGGAGTTTAAAGGCCTAAGCATATATTGTTTTTATGATACTATCATTGTGATCCAGAGTATGTTACACTGTAGCTATTAGCCTGACATGTTCCTCACTTAGCAATTAAATTTCTGAAAAATATAATACTGTGCATAAACATGGGCCTGTGTTAAAAGTAAAATGTAATTATTTTATTAATTTTCTTCATTTCTGTTGATGCTAGGTTAATACCAAGGATTAAAAAGTATATATGTGTTGATTTATTGCAAAGTGCATGCGTAGTATTAAAAATGCATAAAAGGCTTACAATAAGAATATTGATTGATATACCCAACTCATGCTTCCACATAGAAAAAGATATATGTCAATCATACAAAAAAAAACACATAAAATGTAACAATCAATATTGTTTAACAATGTAAAAGTAGATATGCATATATAAGTAGCATGCATATCATCACTATCTCGAGCAATGCTACTTGGGCTCAAATACTTGTATTCAACATGAATGCAAATCTAACTCTCAACTCTTTTTAAAATTTTTACATGTGATGAATAGAAATATTTTTTACTTGGAGTGTCATTGTTTGTGTGTTGGTATCTAGCATGGGTAAAGAGCAGTTGATGAAGAGTCCAAGTATTAGAGATCAAAAATGTATCTCTTGTAAAACAAGTGTTTAAGTCATAACACTTATTGCTACAAACAACCAAATAGGGTAACCAATTTTTTTTTTCTCTTTTTGTTTTGAAAACATTATGCGGTCCTCTTTCAAATCTACCTAGGTGCTGCTTTTTAAAACTATGCTTAACGTCAACATAGAAGTGCTAAAAATCAAATTACATCTTCAGCTTAGAGCTATAAAAAAACTCACTTATTTACATGTTCTTTAATTTTTTTTACTAATGACTCGTCTATGTTAAAATGAAACTCAAGCATATATCAAGGATGGCTCATTCTTGGTTTCTGATGGTGAATAAATTTAATTCCCATTTCAAAATATTTTCTTGCTCTCTGGTATCTAGTTATCATACTGCAACATCATGAAATCTTCGTAATTTATTTTCTGTAAAGACAATATATCTTATTCATCATTCTAGTTAGATGTCTTGATTTAAGTTGTATTCGATGAAATATTTATGCTTTACATTTTGCCTGCTAGCCTCTTGAAGATGCAAGGAAGACAACGACTATCATTTTAGAAGCACTAAAATATGTGGGACAAAGGGGGATCATTAGCCGTGGGTGGGGAGACCTTGGATGCTGTATGTACTTTATATTATACTTTACTACAGACATTGAAATTTTCTAGAATTTGTGAAAAGTTAAATGATCATATCATGCATTATGACCTTGATATTTTGTTCCTCATTTTTCCAATATTCAGATAATAGTTGGGCTCAATTAAGTTACATAAAATTCATTATTTCGAATATTGTTGTTTTTGGGTTTGTGTCACTGGTGCCTCTTATTGGCACTGGTCAGTTGCTTCTGAGTAGTTGAATATTGTGCTCTAAATATCTGATTTCTTGCATGGTTTAAAATTTTGTTGCACTTCAGCACGATTCTTTGTAGACCAAAATCAATAAATGGCCATTCTAAGGCAGCATTGATACATCGGCAATGTCAGTGAGCTGTGCATAGATGAGGTTGGGAACGACATTCAGGAGTTAGGAGAAGCTATCATCGCTTCTTCCTCTTCTTTTCCTCCTTTTCTTCTTCCTGTTCTTTTTTTTTCTCCTTATTGATGAATTGGAACAACTATAAGAGATGCCATCATAATCAGTCCACTCTTTGCAGTCAGAAGAGGTGATTGCCCTGTACTGCCACTCGCTTTGCTGTCTCCCTTGCAGAGATCATGATCCACAGTGAAGCAATCAAAAGTCAAAAATAACTGACCTATATAAGCCCATCGAAAACACTTTAACACATATCCTTAGTTATTGTTCTCGATCAACACTTACCCTTGTCCAAGTCATTCTTCGTAATCAATAGAGCTTCCTCCTCTCCATCATTGCACCCCAATTGCACGTAGCAAAACTAGTTTCAAAACTGGTTCTAGAGCATTGATTTTATATATTGTTCACTGTGATTTTTTACTTTGCAGGAACTTTTCTTGTTAGTGCACATCAATTACTTCTAATTTCTAAACAATTCATTTCTGTCATTTAAAAATGAAATTTTAGTTGGTATTATGTTAACGCTGCGTCTGAAGGGTAAGTATTTTTGGCTTTCTTTTTCAAGTCATGTTATTAAATTCATTCCTGCAGTCGAATGATTTCGTCTTACTAATGCAGTGTATGAAGTCCCTGCTGACGTCTATCTTCTTGGGGACTGCCCTCATGATTGGCTATTTCCTCATTGTGCTGCAGTGGTGAGGTTTCTAACTTTATATCTGTTTTATTTCAAATGATTTATGAAATCGTATACAGCTCAATTATTATGTATATACACTTTAATGTAGGATCTGTATTCTGCAGATGTATTAAGTTGACTTGTTCTGTACACTTTTCTTTTCAGTCAATTTGCATAAGAGTACTTGTTAACTTATGATGCCATTAATTAAGGGTTATCTTTCTTTAAAATCTTAAAAGACAATCTTGTCACTGTTTTATAATTCTTAGAAAACTATGACATTTGGGGGTGTAGAATCACGTTCATAGCGTTTAGAGTTTACACAAATGTTAAAGGCACTATTTTTCAAGGCTGAAAAGAGTAGGGATGGAAAAAATGGATTTGTAAAAGGGGGGAAATTAGTCAACTTCTCTTGTTTCTCTGAGAGGAAAAAATATGTAGTTAATTTCCCGACTCTTGCCTTCCTCTTCTGTATGCATTCTCAACCCTAAGACAACCATTTGCTATGGAACATATTCTTCTTTGACAAGGGAAATGACAATAAGGAAAGGCTTTGTAATAAACAACAGAGGGGAGGCAAGCGATGATGACAAGGAAAATGTTGATGTGCCAAGAAAAATCATACTTGTGCATGTACGAGCAACCGCTACCAACAACGTGGGCTACATGTAGACAAACAATGTAAGGGAAATGAATGGCAATGACAGAACGAGTTGTGGTGCCAAACGAAATTGTAACTATGCGTGCGTGAGCGGATGACTATGATGATGTGGGCTATGCTAATGAATGGTGAAGGGGTTGCAAGCGGCAACAAGGAAAGGGTTGCAATGCCTAGTACAATCACGAGATTGAGAGAGATAAATGAAGGAGAGGGATCAGGAGAAATGAGGAAATTTGATTATTTTCCAAGAAATTTATCTACGTAATTATCCATAAGGGGGATAAGCTTTTCTGGCCTTTCCCTTCCTTCCTTCTCGGGAAACACAACCTAAATGTCTATACCTAACCCCTCAATGCTTTTCACTTAGGCTTGGCTTGGCATTATTTGTAGGGTTACATGAAAGGTAAATGAACTAACTAATCATATTCAAGATAAACATTCTTAACATTAGTAGCAGATGAACTTATCAATCACATAAGTGCATGTTAATTGCAAACAATAATGTTAGTTGATAAGAGTGTAATTAGATTAAATTTGAAGCTTGAATTTAGGAACTAAAGGTTGTCAAATAATAGGTCCAAAATTGAATATATGAAATGTGATTTTGTAATAAGAAAAAACTAATGGAAAAATTATTTAACTTAAAATCCTATAAGATTTTTAGGGATCTTGGATCTAGTATTCAACAAGAGGTATTGATGAAAATATAAATAATAGGATTAAGAAATGGGCGGTCGAAGTGAAAAGAAGCTTTTGTGACATCTTGGTTTATAGGAAAATTTTGTAAAGCACTGGTGTGACCTACCATACCTATGGATTTAGAGGGTCAGGTTGTTACGTAGCAACACATATAAAAAGTTTCTTTACCGTTGATGACAAATACTAAGATAGATGTATGGTAGAAAGGCTAAGATATATTTTTGTGAAATTAAATGTGTCTCCCATGAATAAAATGAGAGAAAATAAGTTGAAATGGTAGAAATCTGTCCAAAGACAACAAATGAAGGATATAGTTTGAAGAGTTGAATTTATGAAAGGTGTAATACTAAGATGGATGAATGGAATTACAAAGGCTAAGATATATTTATGAGGAGCTAAATGTAGTTCCCACAAATAAAATGAGAGAAAATAGGATGAGATTGTAGAAATATGTTCAAAGACAACCAATAGAGATTATAGTTTGAAGAGTTGAATTTATGAAAAGTGCAAGGAGTAAACGGAGCAAAGAAAACACTAATTAACGTAATCAAAAAATAATTTAATTAATTTGATTATTCTAAGTAATATTGCAATATTGCCTCACTTCAATGAAGCATAAGATTTTGACCTGAGCTTAGATAAACATGGCTTGATAATGTGCACATGTGACATGACCTATGTTATGCAACAATCTGTTTATATTATAATGTGAATAATTTACATTGAACTTTGTACTTGGACACAATTGTTAGGTTAGTGTGTTTGAGGCAATGCTCTAAATCCTGCTCCTAACAGCTTTCTTGGGTAATCATTTACTAGTTTATGAATTGATCGGTGGCGAGATTTATATGGTTGGCCTTGCATAGCGAGATTTATAGTTGGTTGTTGTAAGTGAATCATATTCTTTCCATGTTAATTATCAGAATTTCCTTTTTCAAAAGAAAATAATAATTGGATGAGACCACTTTTAAGTTAGCAGTAGTACGTGTAATGAACATTAAACTTTCTCACTTAGTAACAGCTACTCATTCTGGAATATATGCTCCAGGTTCACCATGGTGGTGCTGGTACTACTGCTTCTGGACTAAGAGCTGGGGTAATTATTTTCTATGAACTTATCCTAATCTATGCAAACATTTGCATGGTCATTCAAATCACTATGTGCTTTCCTTCAAGGTTCTCACATATTTTTTTCTTACAATTTCATTTGTATGTGCATCAAATTTTAAGTTCTTGATGGAGTTTATTCAATATCTATTCATTTCCTCCTAGGCATGAGAAAAATAACTGTTGAAAGGAGGTTAAAGAAGACTTTATGGTTTTAATAAAGTGAATAAAAATGAAAGGAAAAGGAAATAAAGGGATGCGAAGTCTAATTGCTTCTCTAGTTTAATATCCATGAATTCTTACTGCTTTAGCAGCAATTAGAGATTATATAATTTATTTCAGATAAATGTGGGCAATATTGCATGAATGATTAGCAATATGGTTTTGGTTTTGATGTTGCTATGTGGTGGAGAATTTCTAAGATTTTGAGATTATTGTTGGTGCCTCAGTGGATAATTGACTTGCTGTTTTTAGCTTATGGACAATACCTTTCTGGCAGTGCCCAACCGCAATTATTCCTTTCTTTGGTGATCAATTTTTCTGGGGTGAGAGGATTCATGCAATAGGGGTTGGACCTGCACCGATTCCAATTTCCGAGCTCACTGTTGAACGCCTCGCAAATGCAGTAAAATTTATGCTTAAACCAGAGGTAAGCAATCTACAATGCCTGTGTTTTTTCTTTCTTAATTTTCTATTGCACAGAAGGTGCTACATTTCCAGTCTGCATAGCCCATGTTATCCAACGTTTGGAACAGTATGGATAATTGCTTCTTGCAATTAAATTGGTATTTTCATCATTGTATTTTTCTCCTATTGCCTCCAACAATTTCCTCTTTCGTTTTGTTTATGAAGGTCAAATTGCGTGCTATGGAGTTGGCAAAGCAGATACAGAATGAAGATGGCGTAACTGCTGCAGTAAATGCATTCCACAAAAATTTGCCTCCTGAAATACCAATAACCAATAGCACAGATGAAGAACCTAGAAATCCCACTCAATGGCTGGTTCAGTTCTTGGAGAAATGCTTCTGTCTTCCACTATAATTATAGTCATTCCCGAACTTCATCTGTACATATCAGTTCATCTATTTCTTGGTTCTTTACTAGAATTTGGTTATTTAGTTATCATTTATTTCCTTGTGAATATGGAGGTGGGGTGATAAAGAAGTTCCTTAGTTTTCATTAAGCTTCATAGTGCTTGAGCGATTTGTGCTCTGGCTGCTTGTTCAATTTTCGTGTGATTGATATGAGAAGTGTTACTAATGACTTGAGATGCTTCCATTGCTAGATGATTTTTAGCTGCCTTCATGTGGTGTATGATTGTCGAAGTATAATTCTATGTATATTATTATTGTGACAAGTGCTGGGAGATAGATCAATGTTTAAACAAAAAATTTATTCCTGAAGAAAACAAACTTCCATGTTTAGACTTTGTTTGAAATGTTGGAAGGTTCTAGCATGACTAGTTGAAGCATTTGCAGTGTAAATCATATTATCCAGTACTCATCTAAAAGATTAGAATTTTTAGATGTCTTCCGGGACATCTGTTTCGTTGTAATCAATTTAGTTATGCATTAAGGGCTCCATGTTTAGACTCATTTGAACTGTTAAAAGGTTCTACTATGACTAAAAAAACTTCTTTTTGATCCCTTGAGAAAACAAGTTGAAGCATTTATAGTGTAATTCATGCTCATCCACCTACTTATCTAAAAGGAAGAATAAAAGTATCAAGAGAAGAATCTAGATTTGTCATTTTCTTTGTTCACTCCCTCGTTCGAATCGCAATGCTGTCGGAACCATGTGAAAACTGTCCGCGAGGACTTCAATCCGAACTGGTCTTGGTCTTCTTCTACGATCTCTTCCTCTTCTCGCGGTTACGGGCTTCTCGTGCGAAGCAAGCAAGCCCTTTGTCTGCTTTCTCATCAAAGTAACTAAAACGCAAGCCACCGTAACCCTCGCTTGCCCGCCCCCTCCCTCTTCCGATTCTGCCTTGCGCCGCTCCACCGTCGCGGCCGGCGAAGATGTCGCACGAGGACACCATCCCCCTCCACCACTCCTCCCAGTCCGACATCGACGAGATCGAGAACCTCTTCAATGTCCCAGTCCACGCCGCCACCGTACTCCCCGCGCGTCCCCCCAGTCCCCCTCGCGTCTCCATCCCCGTTTCCCATTCCTCCGCCCCCTTGCCGACCTACCAGAAGGTGCCGCCATCCTCCTCCTCGCCCCCCGTACCGGTTGTACCGGCCGCTGCTGCTCCGACAGCAAGATCTAGTATCGGCGTCGCCGCAGATGCCTTCGGCTCGCCTGCCGACACGCTGACGGAACCCGTCTGGCATACGGTGAAGCGGGATCTAGCGAGGATCGTGAGCAATCTGAAGCTGGTAGTGTTCCCGAATCCGTTTAGAGAGGATCCGGGAAGGGCGCTCAGGGATTGGGATCTTTGGGGGCCCTTTTTCTTCATCGTGTTCCTCGGATTAACTCTTTCTTGGTCTGCGTCGGTGAAGAAGGTAAGAGCAGATCTCCAGCTCCAGCTTTGATTTTTTTCAAGTTTAAAATGTTGTTCTTCCTTTGGATATCATCACGGTATTACAAATTCATTTATCATTGTTTTTCTGTTTGTTCAAGGCAAATTTTCTCGTTCACTTGCTAACTTATATACATATATTTTCCAATCATGTTTTCTAGTTTGAAGAAAAAAAATTCAAAATGCGCATATATTTTCTTACCTGTCCAAATACCCCAAACTTTGCAAAATTATTTTTTCTTTTCTTTCTTAATTTTTTGAAGGGTCTAAGTTTGTGCCTAATTCATAATTTACACACAAGTTCATTGTTTGCCTATCCTTTTTATCTGTCTATGAATCACTCATGGTGTTGTGATCATTTCTCTTCCAAGCGTCTATATGCGCTTGCAAATTTTCGTGTCTTTGCCACTACTTTCTTAAACAAATGTTCACCAAGCTCATGTCAATTTGGAGCATTATAGCCTGGTATCATGTTGACCACTCGTCTTTTCCGTGATCTGAAAAGACTTCAGGGGCTAAATGAAATTGGATGGGTACTTCATCAAGTCATCTAATTAATATCATTTGACTCTCTTTTTTCCTTAGCAAATCTATCTTTTATTTGCTCCACCTCAGTCATTTGATGTCGCTATTTATTGCTAGATCAGTAGTTGTCAATCAATGTATTGTTCTTGAATATCTACTACCCCACTTCTTGAATCTATCTTTTTCTAAATATTTACCACTACCCTTGCTTCATTCAATGCCTCAAATATTCACCTCTACCCTTTCTTCATCAAGCAGTTTTCCCTTGTAAATTTTATTGTCAGCTCCTCTTCTTATTCAAAGCAAGCTTTACCATCTTTAGAGGCAATTTTTTTGACATTATGAATATTATTACCCTGAACATGAGCAAGGTGTTGTGCAAATCTGTAGATTCCTCACCTAGGTATCTTCCCATAAAACTTGCATGCAATGGTATTAGCATCTTTTTTGTTAGGTAGATATATTCTATATTTCCATGCAGGATTGTCCCAGGTGGTCTACATCCTGAGAAGAGTCTTGTTCCAATGTTAGACTGTAATTAACTAAACAATAAACATTGAGCAAATAAGCACAACTGAAGATTTTTGTGGGATCCTATTGAAAGTAAACATAGTCAAAGCAATAAGTTAAAGAAGATTAAAATATTATAATAAGCTATTCAAGACATGGGAACAAGAATATCTGAAGCAAACTTGCAAGAGAAGAGTCAAGTTGAACAAAAGCTATAGTAAGGAGGTTTACTAACCTTCATTGGCTATTCAGCTGTTGTTTTTGAGGAGAACCACTGTAAATATTAGAGTGGATGAAAAAAAAGATGAGAGAATATTGAGAAGAAGATAGAGATCTTACCTTGGAGAAGGAGAAAAAATTTCTAGCCGCCAACAACTATTTCAGCAAGTATTATGAAGGGAAACAGCAGTAATTATGTTCACAGAACTAAGATATATTATTGTAGCTTGTCAATAAGTTGGATCGAGGCATTTATTTAAAAACATTTGTTAACCTTGGAAAATGGGAACTAGTTTGGGTTGTGCATGCTAGCATTCTTTTAGTAACGTGACATCTAACCATTTGGATGCATAGCAATTTACTGATCCAAGAAGGTTAAGAGTCACCATCTAACGCAACATAACCAGCTGATTATATACTTCTTGCTAGTTTAGTCTAGTTACATAGAGTTTCATACCCTGTTAACAAAATTAGTATTGAATTTGAGAATGTTATTTTCCTACAATTTGCAGATTCAACTACAATTTCAATTTGATTTTTTTTCAGTTGTGAAACCTCTTTCATACAGTTTGGTGAAACATCTATTAATTTCAAACAAATGCAACAGCCCTAATTAAACTTTTTCTTCTTCTTCTATCCCTTCTAACAATTTCTTCTGGTTTAGCAAATCTTCAATGAAGCGATATGTGTGTGTACATGTATTTGCAATAGTTATGCAGTAATTTTTGGAGGCTTATCATATGTCATAGTTGGACATGCTACAATATTGTTATGATTAATCCCTTATGATTTATATGGTTGAAAAGATCCATTATGCCAACAAATTGATTTAAAATAAACATTCCACTGCTGTTGCAGTGGAAGTCCATTATGATAGTGGCTGGAGAGAGACTAGGGTAAAGTTGTACAGAGCTACAGAGACCAATATGTGAGAGAAAGGCTTATGCTATAAATCAGTTTCCTGAACTTGCTGAGAAAATGTCATGAACAAATTAGCTGGGTTGCTCAGATTTTTTTTTGCCCTCTTCTGGTCCCTATTCAAAGCTTCAGAGAGTGGTCCATTGCCTAAGTTGTCCAGTTGAAATTCCCCAATTTTTTAGATTTATTCACTTTCTACAATAATGTGTGAGTTCTGATATATCCTTTAAATACTGGAATGAGATGATATGAGTCAATTCTTATGGTTCTCAACGATTTCTTCTTCTATTGTTAAACAATTTCTTCTTGGATAAGTCACGTATGTTTTTGTGCTCATATTGACAGTCTGAAGTCTTTGCTGTTGCATTTGCAATCCTTGCTGCTGGTGCCATTATTCTCACAATGAATGTTCTACTTCTGGTGAGCAGCCTGGCATGCTTACAGTACCTGTTGTTATTCTTATTTTATTTTTTGTCCTGTAGTTTTCGTGTGGTAAATTGGACTAACAATATGTTTCTTGTTTATCAGGGTGGCCATATCATATTTTTTCAAAGTCTTAGTCTTCTTGGCTACTGTCTCTTCCCCCTGGATGTAGGAGCCCTAGTCGGCATGTTGGTAGGCAATGTCATAGTCAAGATAGTGGTTGTCGCCATTACGTTCGCATGGAGCTGTTGGGCGGCATATCCTTTCATGAGCGCAGCAGTTAATCCCAGAAGGAAAGCCTTGGCCTTGTATCCTGTTTACCTAATGTACATATCTGTTGGTTTTTTTATAATTGCTATAGATTAGACCTCAAACATCCAAGTGCTTGGTGGTTAGTAGTCAAACTGTCTTTCGTCGAACCACCTAAACATAATATAGAGATTTCTCTGGCATTGTTTATTTTTCTTACTACTTCAAGACCTTCCGTCCGTGTTGGTTGAGTGGAAATTTGTGTTTAATCTATCGGATTCCTTGTAATGTCTCCCTGCTGCAGTATTATCATCACATATTAGTTACGATAGAGTGTAAGGATATAATTTTTTTCCTGTAAACTAAACAATTCATACTGTTAGCATCTTGTAAGATCGCCTTATTTCTTTATATCTGTTTGCAGTGGTTTACTATTCTCAACATATTGAATTGCTAGTGAGCCAATTGTTTTGACTTGGTTTTTCGTTTCTTTTTTGCATGACAAGTGATGACTTGTTCGTGCAGTGAACTTATTGTCTTGTTTATTTCTCTGACATGTTTTATTATCAAATGGCTGTTAATTATCTGGTGTCAGTCAACTGTGACCTAACCTTAATTCATCGATTTTGTTTTCTCCGAATTGATTCTTGCCTTTCCTAGACCAAGCTCATTTTGTTTTCTTACTGTATTGGATCTTGGCTAACCATGCACAGACCAAGCTCACCCTTAAGATTAAAAAAATTAAAATAAATACCAGCAAGCATAATATTTGAATTATATTGAAGATTAAACAAAATCAATTATATATACGTATATTGTTCTATATATGAAGGGATGCATAGACATTATCTATGAAATACCAATATCAACGACAAATAGAGAAATATATTTATTGTATAAATATACGTTAACAAAGCATTGACACTATTTTTGCATCATCTACTTCATTACTTATACACTATTTTCTAAATAACTTATCATTTTTAATTTATTTCCCAATTCATGAGATTTATTTATTAATTTTTGATACCATAAAAAAAATTATCCACACAAAAGCCCGAATATATATGATCAGAATGTCTGACAATGTGGAGCTGAGAAGCAATACAGTCACACCCGCCCAGATAAACGCGGAAAAAAGAGGGGGAAACGACACTCAACGTAACACAGCAGACGATCGAGCATCTCGCGTAAGTGTTTGGAAGCAGACAAACAACATTCATGTAAAACAAATTTGTACGACGACGACGACGACGAATGAATGCATATCAAGCTTCACTGGCCTGCATCATGATTCATGAATCCACAGGTGCTGGGGCGACGGGAGCTGTCTGTGCAGGGCTATGTTTATTGGCGAGCAGAGGTGTGAGTGCTTTGACCACAATGCTCATGTTGGGCCTGAACTCTGCTTCGTATTGCACGCACAGAGCTGCCACAGCAGCGAACTGCAAAAACAGTAGCAATTTCATCAGCATTGCCTCTTAGTACAAGCAAATACATTGAGCAAGAAACATAAGAACAAGTTGAAGATGCTTATCGGTACGAGACCTTGGCTACTGCTTTTGGTGGATACTCTCCGTTCATTCTTGGATCCACACATTGTTTCACCTTGTCCTCACTCAATCTAGGAGTTGCCTGCATTAAGGTGAGAAGAAACATGCTACTAGATTGGTTTTTCCAAAGAAAAAAACTTCAGAAGTAAAGATAGTTCTTAAACGCACAGAGTTGCTTAAATGGTTTTCTACTGTATAATCTAGCCAATGTAGATCAGCAGTTGGTTATATGATTATTAGTAATGCTCATGAGGCGGTGAGATATATAAAGATTTACTTTGGAATTATTTTCTTTTTTTCTCTATTATTGTTATTATTAATATAAGTTTTATGATGGATGGGATCACTTGTGAAATAAATGCATACCCAGGTGACAAGGCTTTGTTGTCCTCTAGGCATTGTGTGATCAACTGGTTTCCTGCCAGTAAGCAGCTCTAGAAGTACAACGCCGTAGCTATATACATCGCTTTTTTGTGTCAATTGGCCTGTCATAGCATACCTGCCCAAGTTTTGGAAGATACAAAATATATATAGTCGTCTAAATTTTGAAGTACCTTTATTTACACAAGCAGAACAATTTAAGTAGTTAGCAGATAAAACCAACAAAGATCTAGATGGAACATTCTGCAGTGCATCATTCATCGATGGTATTGTGCTAATTGATGAGAGAGTAAATACATTAAAGTAAAAGCTTGAATCATATGAGAAAAACTTGAGAAGCCAAAAGATTATAAGTAGAACTAAGACCATAGATTCTACAGTTAGACATTCAAATCAATTCGAGCTGGAAGTATAGATGAGCCAAAAAAATTAGTAACAGAAATATTAATATAGATCCAGCTTTTCGTACAGTTTGACAGGGAAATCACTAAATTAAGCTGAAGACCAGAGATCTCTTAATTTCTTAGCTATCCGCAAATCAATCTCTTAAAAATATTAAAGACTTCTCCATTTCTTCAATATCTACTACTTGACTTCACATTCCACAGTAAAGGATTGCAGAACGTTTACTAACTTAAGGAATATTGTTAAATCTGTGAGCATTTCTCTGGAATCAATTTACAAGTAGAAGATCAAACTAAAGTTTCCATTCATAGATCCAGCATGAGCCAAATCCAAACCTACAATTCACAACATGTGTCATCATACTAAAGGCTGGTTGATGCAAACCTATCTACAAGCACAACATACGTTAACCTTGTACTTAAGCAGCTTGCAGCATTTTCTCAACATCATAGATAACAGATGCTATGAGTTCGGCTTCAACTATATATATGTAACATCTATGTTATTCGGACTCCAGTATGAGTTCAAATCAAACATGAATGCAGAGGGGGTAGATATTGAATTCAATAATCTGAGTATGACATATCTCTCTCTCCATATCAACATTAATTGCAAGTCCCTAATCCACTTGAATCAATGCATTTCAAACAGTTAAAATTATAAAATATATTGCTTCATGATGTTACCACTTCTGTTCTTCATGTTCAAGAACCCAAATCTCTGTTTGACCCTAATAAACCTCTGAATCTATATTTGGCAAAGGTATATAATCAAGAGTGGAGGAATTTCTAATACCATATGTAGTGACTGTTGTTAGTAATACCTAATGAATATACTAGAACAATAACTGTTGTTAACTGTTAAAGCAACTAACTACCTGAACAAGAAGAAATCCAAACAAGCATTATCACTATGCTTAATGTTAATAGGAAAAAAAACCTCAGCAGTACTATGGTTGTTGACATAATTGGTTACCAATAATACAAGGGTAATGAAAAATATGGGGGAAAAAACACGTTGAAACAATACAGAAGTTTTAAGATCAGAAATTACTCTGGTGCATGATAACCAAAAGTTCCAAGGACACGGGTTGAATGAAGACGAGCAGCCATATCTGGTGCCTGATTTAAGAGATTAAAATCTGCTACTTTTGCTTTGAAGTCCTCAAACAAAAGGACGTTGCTTGATCTGATGTCACGGTGAAGTATTGAAGGCTGAACCTTGTCATGAAGATACTCCAGGCCCTTTGCAGCATCAACAGCAATCCTCACTCGCTGCAGCCAATCAAGTGGGGGGCCAGGTTGTGCACCTTGAATTCCTTTTTTACCTATACTTCCAAGAAGAAAAGATATATGCTTATAAAAACATATATGCTATAAATAGGCACCAAAACTTATAGCATACATATAGCAATGACTCAAGCATATTATACCGTGAAGAATGTCATGTAAAGAGCCCATTGTAGCAAACTCATAGGCCAACAGTCTAATATTCCCTTCAACACAATATCCTAACATCTGCAGAACATTTTCATGCTTCAACCTTGATACTGTGGACACCTGATGTTTATACAAGGTGCAGTTAGTTGTTCAAGGTTCATGTACTAGGATGCCCATAAAATGATGAATTTTAATCTTTTTCCTGCAAATAAGAACACAAAAAAGAAGGAAATGACTATTGAGAATAATACTGTATGAGAGGGAAACCTGAGTCAAAAATTCAGTATTTGCTTCAGGCTCTGATGTAGAATCAAGTTTTTTCAAGGCCACTTGCTTTCCATCATCCAAAACTGCAAGGTAGACTCTTCCATATGATCCCTCACCTACCAAAGCTTTTGGTCCAAAATTATCAGTTTTCTCTTTTAGTTCATCTAATAGCAATGCAGGCACTTCAATAGGAAGAGGTGCTTTTGGTGGTTCATCTTTTGTAACAGCAGAGTACTTAGAACCCCTTGGCATTCCTGAGACATGGAAAGAAATATCATCTAATGCAAGAACAAGAGCAAAAAACATAGACCAAGTAACCACAGAGTTTAACAAAATCGGAGATCACATGCCAATGAAGTGATTGGATCAAAATAATATTTTCATCAATTTTTAAGAAACTAAACTAAACCCAATGAACATGTAAACACAATAGAAATGGAATCAAAATTATCTGCTTTGTTGATGGTTTGAACCGAATTTGCATTCAAATGTTGTGATATTTAAATTTGTTAATAAAATATAAAATTTTATGAATTAATTTTTCCTTAATAATATAATTTGTTAAACTAAATAATCATATTGTAAAGTTTTATTTTATTATCACAAATAGAGAGATTTAATAACTAATTGGTCCAAAAACCAAACCAAACACAATTTTTTTTTAATGCAGTTCAGTTCAGTTTTTCGATTGAAATCACAATAACTGGAGCCATAGGCAATCTGTATTAAAATATAAAAATAATTGTTACATTGAAAGGACTAACATATATAGAATAATGTATATTAATCAACAAATTCAATCACAGAATTACTAAGAAAAATATATATGTCAATCATACATTGTAAACCACATTAAATATAGCATTCAATATTAATCAACAACACAGACTTAGATGATCTATAAGTAATATACATTTACTGATATTTAAGTATTTATCACTTGCAAAATGAGTGTTTAGGTCAACCTACATGTTACAAGCTACCAGATAGGGCAGGTAAAGGTTTTAGATTAATTTGTTCAGTCTAAACTGGTTCAAATGAACTAAATAGAACTTTTTTTAATTGCATATGTTGTCTCATATTGTCCTCGATATGATTCCTCCTAGTGGTCGCCTTTTAAAACCATGCTTAGTCAATCTCATTTTTGAATATTTCTATATAAAATATTGTACATTAAATACAAAATTTAACTTTTTTTTGTTTTATACAATTTATCTATTTTATTTTGAAATTATTTTTGACAATTATAGCTCATCATGAAGATAGAATTCGGTCACACTCTTTTATATTATTTACTATTATTGAAGTTTATTTTGGTATCTCACTACAATTTTCATTTTTATTTGCAATAGTTAAAGCAAGGTTCAAAGTCATTTAGTGTTAGGGTTTCAGTCCCTAATTAAAGCAAGATGTGCTAGGGATGTAGACAACCTATAGAGTTTATGTTGGTTGATGTTAATCAACAAGGGGAAATTGGACCTCACAAGCCAAAGGAGTTGGAGACAGCGGACACAAGCCAACAACGTTGCTTGTAACATAACCCTAACTCAGTGGCAAAGTTGTAACGAGCAAGCTCCATCATGGTAGAAGTTCTCAAAACGAAGCTAGCCATAAAACCCTTACGTGAAGAAGCAATTATCCATGATGAAGGCCAATCACCTATCAGATGTCTCGATCTGTTTTGCATTCCAACTGACATGGGAAAAACTTTAAACAATGAATTAACTTAGTATTACTTTTTCTTTGTTTCTATATGATTTTTAAATTCTAAAAATAATTAAAGATCAAAATGATGGCTTTAAACCTATATTTATCCATCCAGTAGAACTAAACCCAACCATGAACAAATTTGAGACTTAGATAAAGATTTAATTCAATAATGACATCTCTAGTTGCAAGAAAATGATTTCTAGAATGTCATATTCTTAACCTTAAATTCGAATTTTCAGCTTCACTTAAAAAGGAATCCAGTTGTGAACATTTTTTGTCTTTTGAGATGCTAAGACATAACAAATTCCTAGATTTTTTTAAGTGAATCATATCAAGTTTGCATGTATTCTAGTAAACTCTTACAAAGGCAAAAAAAAAGTGAGGAACATAAAGCAAAATTATTTGAGACTTCACTTTAGGAAATAATTCATGGGATTGCATATGGATATGCATTTTCATTGCATTGGAAATGCCGTGATTCATTGTGATGATATCAGAGTATAGGTGTATATTTGTCTATATATCCTACTAAAACTTATCTTGGATCTTCCTAAATACCTAGGCGTCTTACTATTAATATAACCTTTGGAAATTATGAAAGGCATGCATCGCTAATTTTGTTACTGTACAATTAAGCGTATTTTCATGGGATCACATATGGATAATCATTTTCATTGCATCAGAAATTTCATGTTTTATATCAATCCAATCAAGGTGTATATTTGGTGTATACATCCTAATAAAATGTATCATTGATCTTCTGAAGTGCCTAAGGCTCTTACTCTTAAAATAGACATTAAATTAGAAATTCCAAGGGGTCCCTATTAATTTTATAAAAAGTACAATTAAGTTGCTGATAGTACAGACATGGAATCAGCAGACAAGGACTCTAAAAACCACTTGCAGGACCAATCATTGACTACCACCTAAACTAGTTGTTTTAGACCACAATATCTAAGATATTTAGACTGGCATCATTGCAGCCTTCATATAAACCTGGTATTATACTTTGAGGGTTGAAAACCAAAAATTAACTAAACAAGAAAGTAGAAAATAAGATAGACCAAAATTTTTAAGCATAAGAATGCATAAATTGAACTTGAAGCCAAATCTAATTAATTATCTATTCAGATAATGACATCCGAATTAAAACCTTAAGCCTAAAAACCTACATGATATGTTTAGGTATCCCTAAACATACATGCATCTGAATATGAATCCTAATGAAGCAGGTACCTACAAATTCCTCTAGAAGGAAAAAAATCTCAAAAATTGGCAGCCATAGAACATTTCAGTTTCCTCCTCTGCAAAACAAAGTATGGCATGTGTTTAAAAGAAATAGGTTCACAAAGCTTAAATTTGAAATGTTCAATAAGACTACAAGAATGTAGATGATAAATCCTACCAAGTTAATTAGTGCACAAAAACCAAGTGCTTATATAAAGTAGTGGATGGAGGGAATTGGTCACCAAAGAAATACTAATGACTAAGAATGCCCTTCCTTTTGTAGGGTACCAATTCAGACGGAATAGAAAATTTTCTCTTCTAGTACTACAACAATCTAAAGTCTATATTTTGGGAAAGTTTTGCATTATTTCTTCTCATCACATTCAATCAACCACAAACACATCACCAATTCCATTCTTTGTTACTTAAAAAAAAAAAACCTGGAATACTAGAATTCTGAAATTGTCTAGTAAACTTATTCTAGATAACTAAACCATTCCTAAGGCATTTGGCAGCGAATTAAAAGCTATACAATAAGTTATTTGAAAATAACAAATATAGAATAAAAGCAATGATCGATTCTTGATAAAGTATCAAGATATAAATAAGTACAATATTATTGGTTGATATAAGCTAGAAAGTAAAGCTCATTAGTTCAGTGATCCATTACATGATACACGAATCAAAATGTGTGATAAGAGTAAAATTGATTTTATAGAGAACAGGATTCTCAATGTGCTTAGTCTAAACATAACCACTGTAATTATTGAAATCAACATGGAATATAAAATTCATAGAAACTGATCTTATATCGTAATTGAATGAGTCAAACAACGTACCAAATTTGTCATTTGATGGGCTTGTGAGGCGTTCATTTTCATGGGCATGGTAAGATCGATCAAAATTACTAGCACAACAAAACCAGCGCCTCATCTTACTTTCTTCTTTATCCTTTTTTCACCTTATACTCGTACCTTATAAGCTGAGTAATATAACAAGCCGTTAGAATTTGATAGTTCCAGTTTCTCATTTTGGAGGCATTTTACATGTTTAAATGTGAGAATGCAAATAAGCCAATGACGCTGAGAATACCACAGTGAAACATATCCTAGGACACATCTGAATATGATTAGTATACATAGTAGTGACCCAAAAAATTTAGCATGGCATTGAGAAAGAATAAGGCAGCGTATAGATTTCATAATCCGATATGGATTGGTTTCAAAGATTGAAGGAGAGCATTACTCATTCAAAGAAAACAAGAATAAACTCCAATCGCCAATCATTTAACAAAAAAGACACCAGCAGAGGAATTTGACCAACAGAATATAAAATAGTATACAAGAGAAGGATCCCATTGCGAGGACGAGAAAACCGACCATGTATAGCGACAAGCTTATAAAATGATCGGAGGAAACGAATCTGATTCTTGATGAAACGAAAGCGGCCTTTTCGCAGAAAATGTTGTAAACGGGAAAGGAAGAGAATGCGATCACCTGGTCGATGGAGAAGCAAAGGGACCTTTCTTCTTCTCTCCGGCCACCGACCCCCCGAGGGTTGGCGTTGGAGTTCGGGGTCCGAGAAGGGAACGAAGGCGAAGAAAAGAGACGGCAAAGAAAGAGGAAGAAGAAGAGATAGGGAAGCACGACAATGTCGCCGCTCGCGACGCCAGCGGAGCTCAACCTCGGTGCGACCCTCCCTCCCTTCCTCTCCTATGCGGCCCCCGCCTTGGGATCAATTTCCGGACTCCTTTTACCGTTTAACGTCCATTCGGTAGACCCGTCGCATTCCTAGTCTACAATTTCGTGGGACCCGCAAGTTTATGTCCAATCACAAAGGCTGGTAGTTGATGACTCACGTCCGTTTCTGCTTCTGGTGGTGAACTACGGTCAAACATAGGAGCTCTTTATTTGGGAGGAAAAGAGTCCGCATAGAAAAAAAAAGCCAAAATTTGTAGAATTAATTAATTTTAATATAATTCATAATTTCTTAGACCTTAATTATTGTCAAAATTAAGAGTAATTTTCTATAATTAATTTAATAAAAATATAAAATAAATGTAATAATTAAGTGATTAAGTTAAGTTTAAAATGTTCAAATTAAATTTATTTTAATTACAAGACTTATTAAACTTCTAAAACATTGTAAAATTAATCAATTTTTAAATTAAAATTTTGTTAAAATAAAATAGGAGTTCCATCTTGTTTTGTTTGATATTTTAATTAATCACATCTAAATTATTGACAGCTATTTTTTTTTTCCAAATTTTATGCGGCCTTAATTTCTTCCGTCACTCTATCTCCTATATCAGCTCTAGCTCCTCTAAGTGTCGTCATCTCCACACCCTTTGTCCTCTTCTCTCATCGAACATTAGCATCTTCAACATGCGATGAGATCTTTAACCATGTATATATAAAAACTTAATCCAATACTAAAGCCTAATAAATTCAATATATATATTTGATATACTGCGCGACGGATTCGTATGCGCCCATGAGCGATACCGTCGACCCACCGCCGCTGCCGCCGGCCTCGCCGCACCGTTCGGCTATCGTCGGCTGTCGGATTGGGCGCAATCGACGCGCCGCTCGTCAGAGCTTCGTCCGGCGTCGGATTCCGACTGGATAGTGGTCGGAATCCGGCGTAATTTGATCAGAAACAGCCAAATCACGCGGCCGATAATGGTGCGGTTGGTAGTGCACGCGTGCTCGATTGTGGGCCCGATTCCGATCGGAGTTCGGGTCCTGATCGGTCGGAAGGTGGCGCCTGCTAGTCGGCCATCGGATTTCGATCGGACCGACGTCGGCGGGTGGCTACCGACAGCGTGCGAGACAGTGGGTCGGGCAGAACACTGTGTATTCCCACATTTGGACAGTCCAGATCTGGCGCGCGATCGCATAATGGACGGTGGATCGCGTGTTGCTCACGGGCACGCACGAACCCGTCGCGCAATATATAAAATATATACTGCGTGTCCCTTGATCCACTCGGAGATCAAGGGATTGGATGACTTAGTAAAATAATCATGATCGAATAATTTCAACCGACTGAATAAAAGTTGAGTAGTACTCTTTAACTAGACTGAGTATCTTTAGGTTGGTTTTTAATGGACTGACTTACTTCATGTCGGCTTTTAAAATACTGTGTAGGATTTCCTTCAAGTTGGATTTTTTTAGGTCGGACTCTCTTCATGTTGGTCTTTAACAAACCGATCTCCTTCAAGTCAACTTTCAAAATGTCAATTAGCAAAAAGGTCTTTTAAACGAAGATCTAAAAAGACTCAGAAAAGATGTTAAAAGGAAACTCCTTCCATGCTCAAGCTATATTTTAAATAAAAATAAAGTAAGTCATATAGAGTAGGAAATAAATGAGTCTTTTAATTTTGAAATATATGTGATCGAGCATAATGGCGGAATCAGCCCGAGTGATTTATTCAAATTGATTCAAACTCTTGGACTACGTCGACAGTATACCCCGGGTTAGTTCTTAATTTTTTTTCTCCCCTCTTGAATCCAAGGTTTTTTTTTCCATCGCTGTCAAACCCCCCAGACTACAACCGAGTATAAACAAGTGTGGCTCCGCCCTTGATCATGCAACATTAATTAATGAGTGCATGATTATTTGAAAAAAGTTGATTAATTTGTATCCAATATGTGACTTCATAAGTGCATATTTTAGACGTGCATCACATTATATTCTCGTTTAGTCCTGATAGAAACTCTTGCATGTTTATTATTTATTTATTTATTTTATTAAATATTTTTTTTAG
Organism: Curcuma longa; assembly: GCF_044706935.1. Lineage (NCBI taxonomy): Eukaryota > Viridiplantae > Streptophyta > Magnoliopsida > Zingiberales > Zingiberaceae > Curcuma > Curcuma longa. Next base: position 1,296,301 of record NC_133877.1, read on the forward strand.
GATTTAAGAGTTAGATTATAGGATTAAATATAAAAAAATTAATTATTCACAGAGCGTGTCAGATTATTATCCCATATATATACTTCTTATTCAATACACTCTATGAGTAATTTTTTTTGTATTTAATATTATAATCTAATTTTTAAACCCTAAAAGAAAATCTTAAATAACTTAATAGTAAGCTAAAAAATAAAAAATAATAATACTTTTCATTTTAAATTTTTTTGTATTGAATAATATAATCCAACTTCTAAAGAAAAAATCTAAAATGGCTTAACCATAAGTCTAAAAAAATAAAAAATAATTAAAAATATAAAATGATACTATTTACTATTCCAAGTGCTCGAAATTTTTTTGGACGCCTAGATTTTGATATTGCGTATGATCACATATTTTAAGATGTACAGGTGTTCGGATCATTGATGATTTAGGATTTTTATAGTTTAAACCGATTCAATTTTGGGCTTTTATACTAGGTGTCACGATAGGGCTTCAAATTAGAATTTATAGATTTTATCGAAAACCCACAACGGATACAAATAAACGAAGTATAGGGGCCTCGAGTCATGTTTTTCCAAGGACTAGTAGAAAATTGAATGAATTGAGCTTATCGTGTCGTTCTTTTTGGGGTTTTCTATGAAAATGGGGTTTTTGGGGTTTTCAAATGAAATGCAAATTCAAATTCAGAAAATAAATGGAGAATGCAATTTAATATCCTAATGATGAGCTGTTAAATTAAATTCCCAATGAATCTAAGATGCAATTCAAACTTCTATTCAAAATATTAAACCTAAACTGTTGAAATTGAAACTTACCTAAATGTGACCTTATTGGATTGAATGACAATGCTATTGATAAAAGCAAATGAAGCAATTCAATTGAGATTTGTTTAGACTAGATGGCTAAATTTTAAGGTGCAGTTAACCACTCAATCTAAGCTAGAATGAAACTGATACATGCCATCCAAGTTGGCATGGAACAGTGCTGGAATTTCAGAAATCAGAAATGGTTTCGTTTACAAACAAGTTGAGGGAATGGAAGCTCATCAGACTCTGAATAGATTAGGATTCAAACAAACATTGAGTATCAATTAAGCAAAACAAATTCACAAAGTTGCTAAGGAGTACGATTAACAAAAACTTAGAATCTGAAAAAATCAGTAACAGGAAGCATGGAAATGCAGAAATCAGACAATGCGAAAAACAGAAATGCAGAAACCAAATGAAACGCATTCAACCCATCCCTTTTCCGATTGCTTCTCCGTTGCTTGGTGTCAAACAAGCTGTTGAATCCAATAGGAGTCCTCCACACGGTCTTCAGGTGTTGTATGCGCTGCCCGAGCCCCGATCAGCCTGGAAAAACCCTCTCCGGAGCTGACAGACATCTTGCACGCGCGAATTTGGAGATGGAAAACCGGAGTGCTCGTCTTCGCTTGTCCCGCCACTCTTTGGATGATTTAGGATTGCCACACGAACCTCCGAGAACCCCCCAGAGAAGCGCAGCTTCGGATTGAGCTGAGAATGGCTGGAATTTGCGAAAACAGGGCTTGATGCCGCCGGCGAAACCCCCGCCGTCGCGCCTCCACCGGCCGCCGGAATATACCCAATCAACCGGTTTTAGGTTCCTCAGGGAACAAGGATTGCAATGGAATCGAAATGGGTGAAAACGGGCTCGCCTACACCTACGTCGCGCAGCAGGGTTCTTCCGCGGGACGAAGCACAGTAACGGCGGCCCTGTTCATCAGGTAAGTTCGGGTATTTAATCGGCTGATTAATCAGAGAATCTGAACCTTTGCTTTTAAATCCAACGGCCGAAATTGATTTAGGCTCTAGGGCAGTCTAGGGTTCTTGAAAAATTCTGAAATTTTGATCAGGCTCGATCTGAGTCATGTCCTCCATGTTGGCTTAATCGGTTTGGCAATTTGACTTGAGTTGACCACGGTTTAGCTCGAGTCGGGTCCGGAACTCATTGGTGTCTTTAGACATCAAGTATCATCTATGTAGAATTGAAAATAAAATTTCCACCCCAATCCATATGCCGAGCACGAGCGAAAAAAATTCCTGCTTCCAACACGATGTATCGCAATGTATTCTGAGTTGATATACACATTATAGAGTGCAAGAGGAGCAAAAAAGGTGTTCGGATCATGTGCATTAGAGGTCTTTAAGTCCATCAGCCGGTTTTGGACAAAACTGGCTGATGGCTTATTTGATAATAAAAAATTAAAAATTTTATATCTACATGATTGAGGGAGTCCAAGGAACTCATTGGTGTTTCACTTCCCATCAATTTAGGCATGCAGAAGAACCCTGCAGTTATTTTCTTTTTCATCTTCATGTTTACAAGATACGTGCATTTTTTTTCTCCAGATCCCTTGTTTGTTGTTTCAAAAAAATAGCTATAAAAACACTGAAGAACTAGATGAAAATAAATTCAAATTTTGACAAGAATTTCTAATATCCTAATTAAATTTTGATGGTAATTTTATATATATCGTTATTAACTCGCAGATCCATTGCTTGCAGAAAAGATTGAGAAAATAAAGGAGAGATTGTATTAAAGTAAAATATGAAAAAAGTAAATATTCGATCAATATGATTCATACACATAAGCAAATGAAATACATTTCCAATGTACTCAATAATTAAGCTTCTCTTCTGTTGTCTTCTCAACATAAGGCCTGCCGGGAGATATTCAGACTCCACTAGTTCAGATCGACAATTATATCTCCATCTTGAGATTATTGTTAGGCAAGAGATTCCCTGCAAGAATTGTAGACGTAAGTTAGCAAACTTGAGTTAAGATTCCCTGCAAGAATTGCAGCGATGCGAGAGGAGCGAATAGGATTTAGGGTTTTGGGTAGAGAGGTCAGGTTTTTCTTCGTCGGTGTGCTTCGCCTCAGCAGATTTGTCAAGTTCCAATTTTTCCCCTTCTCCATGGACCTTCTCCTTCCCCTCCGACGGCTCTGACTCGTCTCTAAATAACTTGTTCTTGAGGATGGCCTCCTCGACGGCGGCTCTGAGCTCCACCAGCGCCTTCCTCTCGGATTCCTTGAGATCCGACAAGAAGTTGCTCTCCTCCATGAAGGACGAGACCTTCTCCACAACCGGACCACCCTTCTCGTTCTTCACCTCCGCTGCAGTCGCATCCTTCTCTGCTTCCTTTTCAACCACAGCGGAAGCTCAAATTGAGAATCGGCCGCGCGATTTTGGGAGAGGCGGGATTTTATTTCGGGATTTCGTTTCGACCACGGTGGAGGATGAACAGTGAAAACTCGGCTATCGCCACGTCGGCTATCGCGCACGGAGTCGCGTAAACTCATCGCGCAGGATATCAATCCCATCCACGTCATTATTATTCAACTTTATATATATATATATATATATATATATACCTTATTAAAAAGCATAGGGTCCATAATCCATTACCACATACTCGTTATAACAACATATCTTTTAAATCCGCATTTCTTTTATCATTAACACTCATTATTTATGGGTCCCACCGTCCACTCAATTATATTAAAATTATATCATATTAAATAAATATATTTTAAAATATTAAAATTATTATTATTTTTTTAATAATAATTTTACTTTTAAAATATTAAAATTGGGATGGGTCAACCTCCTTCATAATGATATTTAACATCAATGATACGTTATAATACCCTATTAGAACATCTACTGTAGATGCTCTAATTCCTTTCTCATTAAATAATCAATTTTGAATCTCAATTAACATAAAAAATTATTAAAAAATAATCTCATTTATATAGACTATTTAATTAGATTGTCGGTAGGATATGAATTGGATTTTACGAGACACCCGTTTTCATACACCCGCGGTCATACTCAAATGTAAAAATTTTCATGGATCAAAACAAAACTTTTCATTGGCCATCGCGAAGAAATTACCAAATCATATCGAAAAATTAATTTGCCACGTGACATAGAAAAGGAAAAAAAAAAAGGAGGACATATCTTTTTGATCGGCATGAAGAAGGCGGCATGAAGAAGGCGGTCGGGTTGACTTCGGCGGCAGCAGCAGATCTAGAGGAATGGACAAGCGTTGACCACCTTCCTCGAAGTCAAAACATCTCAACGAAGAGATTGGCTGCCTGCTATATATATAAATCCCACCAGGTTAGAACTTAGATCATCACAGTCACAGCCAGCCAGCCAAAGATCGATCGAGATGGAGTTCCAACTACCTTCCCTCCCCATCTCGCTCTCCATCCTCCTGGTCCTGATCGTCGTCGTCAGGAGGCTCTTCAGCTCCAGGCCCGAGCACCCCGGGCCGCGCTTCCCCAGCCCCTCGGCGCTGCCCTTCGTCGGAAGCCTGCACCACCTCGTAGGCAAGCTACCTCACCACGCCCTTCGCGACCTCGCGCGCAAGCACGGCAACGTCATGAGGATACGCCTCGGCCAGGTCGACCAGATCATCGTCAGCTCGCGGGAGGGCGCGCAGCAGGTCCTCAAGGTGCAGGACGCCAACTTCGCCTTCCGCCCGGAGTTCACCGCCGCCAAGATCATCGCCTACGGGGCCAGCGACGTCGCCTTCTCCAACGGCGAGTACTGGCGCCAGCTGCGCAAGATCTGCGTCATGGAGCTGCTCGGCGCGAAGCGAGTCAAGTCCTTCATGTCCTTGAGAAAAGAGCAGGTGGCTCGCCTCATGAGCGACGTGAACGGCGCCGCCGCCGCCGGCGAGCCAGTGAACCTCGGGGAGAGGCTGAACGAGCTGACCAACTCCGTCGTGGCCCAGGCGTCGTTCGGTCGACGATGCCCGCAGCAGAAGAAGTTCATGGAGACGATCAAAGAGGTCATCAAAATGGCCAGCGGATTCAGCGTCGGCGATCTTTTCCCATCCCTCAAAGTCATCGACGTCCTCACTGGATTCACCACGAAGCTGGTCAGATATCACGGAAAACTCGACGCGATCCTCGATGCCACGATCAAGGAGCACCAGACGAACCGTATTCAAGGCGAAGAGGAGGATCTAATAGATGTTCTGCTCAGGCTCAAAGACGAAGGCAACCTGGAAGTGCCGATCACATTCGACAACATCAAAGCCGTCGTGATCGTGAGTATATAAATAGCATGCAGTACAAAAAGTTACGTGGGTTTTGACCGATTCTTAACTGGCCGATTTGAGCAGGATATGCTCGCCGGAGGAACAGAGACGACGGCGAACACCATCGAATGGGCCATGTCCGAGCTCATGTTGCGCCCTCGGACATTGGAAAGAGCCCAAAAGGAGGTGCGAGACGCCATGAAGGACAAAGGCTACATCGAGGAGACCGACGTTCCACAATTCAACTACCTTCACCAAGTGGTCAAAGAAACCCTGAGGCTGCATCCACCAATTCCGATCTTGTTTCCGAGAGTGGCTCAGGAAACTACTGAAGTTCTCGGCTACACAATTCCGGCGGGATCAAGGCTCCTCATCAATGTCTGGGCACTCGGAAGAGATTCGAGATACTGGGAAGATTCCGAAAGCTTCAAGCCGGAGAGGTTCGAAGAAGGCGTGAACAAAGAGTTCAAAGGCAATGACTTCGAGTTCTTGCCGTTCGGTGCAGGGAGAAGGATGTGCGCCGGCATGGCCTTCGGATTGACGACTTTAGAATTGGCATTGTCGCAGCTTCTGTTCCACTTTGATTGGGCGTTTCCAAAGGGGGTGAAGGCAGAAGATATCGACATGTCTGAAAATTTCGGAGCAACTGCTTCGAGGAAGATCAATCTCCTCTTAGTTCCTTCACTTCGCTACCCTACCCTTTGAAGACAGAAGCTCTTTAATTTGTCGAAGCTTGATCATGATCATGATCATTGATCAGGACCATGATCATGATCATTGATCAGGACTATGATCAGTAATAAAGTTTTAACCAAAATAAGTGTTGATCAGGACTACGATCAGTAATAAAGTTTAAACCAAAATAAGTGATGTATGTTGTTTAATTTGGTTTAATAATATTAATGTTCACTATCAAGTGAAGCTGAAGATCATTTGGATCTTACATTAAAAAAAGTGTTGATTGATTGCAAAACTCTTCAATTGTGTGTTACAAATGTTTAATCTTAAAGAGAAAGAAGAAAAAACATTTCCTTATAAAAATGAGCTCCTTAAGATATAGATTATATCTTGCTCGATCGATCGTTACGTACCTTGACGGAAATAACAACTTATCGATAAGAAAAGCAAACGGCAAAACCTTCACAAGTAGGATCCCAATTTCCTTATTAATGAAGTGATCGTAAAATGAAGTGGAAGCTTTTAACCAACTAGAGGTGCAAGCTCAAGTCTAACCCAACATCGAGTTTAGCTTTATCATAATCATGATCCATATCATAGGCACACATCCAATCTTTCTGAGATGAATCAGCATCGAGAAAGTTAATGGTCACTTTAGCCGTCTTGCGATCTTCTTCGAGAGCCTTTTGATAATGATTTTGATGATCTTGTGATGACCAAATGATGTTGCTTCTCGTGAGACCGCAATATAGTTGAGGACCCGCGTGGTTCATTATTGCATTTACAGAAGCCACTGGCTTGTGTATAGAGTTGATCTTCGGGAAATATTCGGGGCTAGTTGAAGTGGCACGATGCGAGAAGGTGGACATCAATTTCTTCTCATAGTTGTGGCCATTTTGGTGTCCACCTAATGCTTGCTTCGTCGAAAATCCTTTGTGACACTTCTTGCACCGGTAGGGATAGTAGGGCGTCGACACTTTTGCTCGCACTTCTTCTTTCGAGTTCATCCAAAGCCTTTCAACCGAGGAACAATCGACTAGCCTAAATGATCCAGATGGGTTTTCCATGAGAATTCAAAGATAAACCAAATATAAAGAGAGAGACAGAGAGGGTTGCAAAGGTTAGCTAGGGGAGAAAATGGGCTCTATAGGTTATTTATATAGATTCAAGGTCACATAATGTACCATTAAGACTTGATTATGATCATTGATTTTAAATTAATGTGAAAATTTAATCATGATCAAATAATGAAACTCTAATTGGAATGTATAATTATTTGTTAATATGGTATTGTCCAATTTATTAATTTAAAAGGCAATGCGAGATGGCTTGTATTAAAGGGAGGTTTGTTAAGACATGGCATAAGAGATTTATAACCTTCTTAATTACTTTTTTATTTTATTTTTAAAAAGGAAGAAGAATTGATTGCTTTGTGATATATTCTCTTTTTATTCATATAAGTATCAATTAATTCCACATCTAATGGTAGATTTACATTTCCTTTGGTTGTTAATTAGTTTCCAATAGAACCGTCTAAGGAATTAAGCTTTAAAATCTATTAATGAACTCTAATTTTGTTTCTGATGTGGTTATTTTAGAATATTATAAAACATCTTAAATTCCACTAAACAATTATTAATGTGTATATAAGATATCATTAGAATAATCATAGAAATCATTTGTGTGTTCTTTTGCCATTTTACACTTAGCACCTACTCCTTGTAGTACCCAAATGCCTTTTATATAAAGAAATTAAATCATTATTTCTTTCTTGGGTTTGAGGTTTAGCGTTTTAGAGTTTTATATAAAGTTCAACTAAAATCACATTAATTTATTAGAAAAACCCTCTAATCGATTATAATGTTGAATATAGCTATTGAAGTCAATGACTACAAATTTAATTGTTCCGGTTGAGATTGTTTCTCGGACACATCATCGTCCACTCAGCACTAGAGTTGACTTCGCAACAATGAAGGAGACAACGGGCTCCACGATCCTGCAAATACAAGAACAGTGAGAAGAAGATCAGGGGTGCCTTGGCTCGACCATTATCTGTAACAAAATTGAGAGTTATATAAGCGAAGGTGAGAGAGCGATGAAGACTTGTCCTATCGTCAATTAAGGAAAATATTCGATCACAGATATCTTGTCAGAAGATACGTCCCATCCGAATAAGGAAGGTGTCCCCATCATCTGGTAAAAAAAGTGTCCCATCAGTATTATAATAATAACAAGTTATGTCAATAGTCATTATACTGATCATTATGTCACATGGGTAGGGGAGTAGGTTAGCCATAACATGATTACTTCTGTCCTGCAAAGTGGCACAATGACTGAGGGAGTGAAACGAGGTTGGCAGAGTATGAAACAGGATACTAAGAAATAAGGTCTGAGTCAAGATAGGATCGGGTCGGAATATGGCCGAGGGGAGCCTCGGAGTTGGGGCTTGGCATCAGATACGGACTTATATCCCTTGAGGGGGTCAGCTATCCGATGCCGAGTGGAGCCTGCTCGTCGGATCGGTCATCGGATCCCGACCTGAGCCGTCTTGTGCGTTGCTTGAGAGTGCCGAGGTTGAACTGGAGCAACCAAGTCGGGTGGATCTAACATAATAATCCTGGATTCAGAACTCCAAGCACACTGTGGCTCAAAGCCAAGGCTGTCAAAGAGGTCGGGATTTGGGTCCCGACTTGACATAGTTCTTGGTTTGGGCTCACTGAGTCAGCGCATGAAGTCGGCTCTTTTGTCTACCAGACCTTGACTGTCTAGGCCGGGTTGGGCCGAACCATAACATTAATCTAGCCTCCAAGCGATTGAGATCCAATCCATTCAACTGTCGCTTGATGAGAAATATTTTGTCCACCAAACATTTACATTCAGTCAATTGAACGGCTTTGACTAAATCTTAGATGTATTCCTCTAGTCAAACACGTCACAATAAAATCATTAGGTGCCGACCCCTAATCTTAGGCACACACAACGTCTACAACGACTTTAAATGCAAAAATCCAAGACTCATTTTAGCTTCATTTATTTAAGCCAGTTCGCCATCAAATGTAAAAAAAAAAATGATAAATTTTAATTAACCTCATGGGCATCCCTGAAGATGATTAACTTGGCCCCATAAAAATTTCTCATTGACTACAAAATAAATCGAAAAGTACACGCAGCAATCGCACAGTATCCTTTGATTGCACTCAAATGAAGAAAATTCTTACAAATACATTTAGCTGGGAATCGAACCACGGATGCCTGAGTGACAACTTGATTACAATTGGGAAGGTTATAAATAAGATTGTAAATGAATCCGAACCTTCACGAATCAATTTTATTTATATAATTAAATAAATAAATTTAGTCTCCGGAGCAATGGTGCAAAGTAGGACATCCAAATTGAACCGATCTCTAACTACGACGTATTTGCAGAAATTTTCTTATTTATATTGGCCGCCGTATGCGCTTTAACCCTGGTGGTTAAATAAATAAATTTACTGGGATTATCATTTTTTTTAAATAAATAAATTTAAACAAATATAATGTGTTCGATTCATTGATATTAATCACTAATATTCATGAATAATATTATTATTAGGAAACAATCTGTGTTCCCTATAGAAATGGTGAAGCAACTGAGCTGATTCGCCTAAGTTTCCTTGCCATTGCCAATACCAATTGGAATCGTCGACACGTCGAACTTGCTTCACGGGCGCTCAACTCTTGCGGCTTTTAGCAGTGCAGTGAGGCTGGGCGTCGCAGTGTGCTCAGCTGCAGCAGCAGCTCTCGTGAAGCCGCAAGGTTGTGACGTAGAGGCCGAAGGCATCACGTACCACATCGTTGTCCCAAACGCGTGGTCCAATCTCTTCAAAGATATGGAGTAGAGAAGAGGAAAAGGATGGTGGAGGCGGCGAGGTTACTGCTCCTAGTGTTCTGAGGAATGTCAGCTGCAGGGCAAAGTCGTCCAAACAAGACAAGTAAGCAACACCAACAAATATGCATATTTTAGGAATTCTACAATAAAATTTATTTGAAGACATTTGATCATAAACTCAATGATATGGATCTCGATGAGATCTTGCTTCATTACTCCATGAAAACTAAGAATTAATTAAAGGTTGTGTTGCAGGAAAAGTTAGGATGAAAATGAAAGAAGTTGTTGAAAGGCAGAGTTAATGAAGATCTCAGAAGTATCGTTCTGTGTGCGGCCTCCATGGGTCTACGTTGAACCTATCTGTGCTACAATCACTGCAACTCGTGCGGGCCTTAATTAAGTAGACCTCCAAACAAGGAAACCAATGCCTATATGTTGCATTAAAATAGGAAGCCAACGGCTATAGTGGCAAATTCAAGTCAAGAATCTAATTGCCCACGACCAAAATAAGAGGAATGATGAGTAGTTTAGACAGTGATGTGACTACTACAATCTTGAAAAATCTCCTTAGTTAAGTGAGCTATAGCTAGATGCTGCTGTAGATAGATAGATGGGCATTAAATTGTTAGTAACAGGTCGACGAGAGCATGCTTACTTTATAAAGAAGAAGCTTCATCAATTCTCTCCAAGAGTGAACAGATGATGAAGGGAGGAGAACTGCTCTGTGTTCTTCTCATGGCCGGGTTTGTGGTGCTGTTGATTCTGGTGTTGAACCATTTGTTGCCCCTGTTGCTGAATCATGGAGTTGCTCCGGGGGGGAACTTTGGCTGGCCTTTTTTTGGTGAGACCTTGCGATTTTTGATTCCACATGCCTCTTACACTCTTGGACGTTTCCTGGAAGACCATTGTGCAAGGTAATGACTTTTCCTCCACAATTGTTTCTACATGTCAGTGAAGGGATGTAAAAGTTTGCTTTGAGTATAAGCAGGTACGGGAAGGTGTTCAAGTCACATCTCTTCTGCACACCGACGATAGTCTCATGCGACCAGGAACTGAACCATTTCATTCTTCAGAACGAGGAGAAACTCTTCCAGTGCAGCTATCCCCGTCCTATCCATGGCATACTTGGCAAATCTTCCATGATTGTGGTGGTCGGAGACACTCACAGGAAGCTAAGAAGCCTGGCTCTGACACTGCTGACTACCACCAAGTCAAGAACTGGATATCTTATTGACATAGACAGGATCGCTCTTGAAGTCATCGCCGCGTGGAATGACAAGCAAAGGATCTTCCTCTGTGAAGAAGCCAGAAAGGTTTACTTCAAGATATTACAACAGTCATTAGTGTTCAAGGAAATCTGTTAAAAGCATGATAAATCTAATGCTTTACCTTGTTTATAGTTCACTTTCAGAGTTATAGTGAAACAAGTGCTTGGGATGTCGCATGGTGAGTCACAGACTGAAAGAATTCTTGAAGACTTCCTTACCTTCATGAAGGGGCTCATCTCCTTCCCCCTTTACATACCAGGGACCTCCTATGCAAAAGCTGTACAGGTAGATTTAGTTTCTTATTTATGTACATTTCATGTCCTTATTTGACTGGAGATGAATCTCCATATCACAACACATTTTTACAGGCAAGAGCTAGGATATCATTCACTGTCAAAAACATACTTGTTATGAGACAAAATGGAGGAGATTCCAGCAAGAAGGGTGACTTCCTAGATGAATTACTGTCAGCTAGCAATCTATCTGAGGAGGAAAAGGTCAGTTTTGTTCTGGACGCTTTGTTGGGGGGCTATGAGACAACCTCCCTTCTGATTTCCATGGCTGTATACTTTCTTGGGCAATGTCCATCAGCTCTAGAGCAGCTCAAGGTATGATCTCTGTCTCTCCATCTGTATTGGTTAATTATTGAAACTATTCCTACAATGTTTTCAGTCAGAGCATGAGACCATTAGAGCCAACAAAAAAGAAGAGTGTTTAACTTCTGAAGACTACAGGAAAATGGAATTTACTCAGCATGTAGGTGAGATGAATTACATGAATGAAGCCTTAAATAGAATGTGAATTAATTAGAGAGGTGTTCTCTTTTAGGTCATCAATGAGACTTTAAGATGTGGAAACATTGTCAAGTTTGTTCACAGGAAGGCTCTGAAGGATGTCAGATACAAAGGTGTACTTGTACTTGCTCTGAAGCATGGATGCATTAGATCAATCTTTTCCATACACATTTTTTGTAATTATACAGAATATTTCATTCCTATGTTCTTTAACCAGATTACCTAATCCCTTGTGGTTGGAAAGTCCTTCCAGTCTTCAGTGCAGCACATTTAGACTCCTCTCTCTATAAAAATCCTCATGAATTTGACCCTTGGAGATGGAAGGTATAGTTTGTCACCAGAATTTTGTTGCGTTCTTACATTGATTTCACTTATCTTCTATGAGAACCCTCATATTCCAAACCTGAATCATTGATGATACAAAATTACATTATGATGTCTTATCAATTTCACTTTTGGAGTATGAAATGCCATGCATCCAAACAATTTTATACTTTATGATTTTAAGAGGCCATTTTTTCTTGTAAACTCAAACTAGTATTGGTAATCCAAATTCCAGCTTTTTTCATGTAAATGGTGAATAGGTTCAGAATCAAACGTCAAGCAAGAGATTTACACCATTTGGAGGTGGGCCAAGGCTTTGCCCAGGATCAGAACTTGCCAAGGTAGAGGCTGCTTTCTTCCTCCACTACATGGTGCTCAATTTCAGGTAAGCTAAAAGCCTTTATTTTTCGCCAAAACACTGCATGAAAATGAATTCATGATTTCAGCATGCCAATGACAGGATAAGTGATATGTGGCATGGGATTTGTCTTCAGGTGGAAGGTAGATTGTGAAGACATCCCCATGGCTTATCCTTATGTCGAGTTCCAAAGGCAACTGCCGCTGCAGATTATACCAACATCATCAACATATTGAACTAGCAAAATCATTTCAATGAACTGTAATTTTTGTCAGTTCCAGCACTTCAAAGATTAGTTGTTTACATTGGCATAGCAGATGTTAGATTAAAAACAGTCTTGATATTACATGATGAATTAAGCTATATCTATGGTTGTAAGCTAAAGACTACTGGCATCTTAAACCATGTTCTCATAACCAAAATTTAAGCTTATTTAATTATTTATATTTTAAAATTTATTTGACAGATTAACGAACCTGATAGCTTATTTATTTAAAAGTCTAATAAGAAGTTGATAAATTAAGAAGCGTCGATACACTCAACAAACCAAACATAATCTTACTAAAAAAATTAGTTCATTGATAACCATAATCAGTGTTAAGTACGACATTCAATAATTTAACTAATTTCAACAAGATACACAATTTTCTTTGCACATACACATGGATAATTCTTCTCTTTCGTTCTTCCTTTCCAAATATGCACAACAATTATCAATCTCGCATTCCATGAAATAAACTCAAAATGCACTACAAGTTTTAAGATGTGAACAGGATTTAGTAACAGGGAGCACACTTACAAAATGAGCAACCAGTGTCGCAAGGCCTGTCCTCCCTTCCGTATCTGCCATTTTCACGAGGTGCTCAGCCATGAATTAACAGAGCACCAGATACCTCGTGGCATCTTAACATACTACTTAGTCAAAATTCTCAATAAAACTTACTAGAAAAAAAACGAGTTCGTGCAATCTCAGCCGAAAGATGGTGATAATTTGTTAGAAATAATCATGAAAATCAGCATCATAATAACTTCATCCTTGATTGCATAACGTATTTACCAAATCAAACAAAAATCAAATTCAGCTTTAAAAAGAAGCCATATTGCAATAAAAAAAATTATTACTTGAAATGGGAGATCAGATGGTAGTGCATGTATAAAGATGATTCATCATCTGGATTACAGAACGAAGTCTATGGATCTAGAATCATCAGTTCTCCGATAAACCGACAGAGACAAGCAATAAAACGAAGAATCAAACGAATGTAAACAAACAGAAGCTTGAGAAGGAATCAGACAGAAATGTCCATCACCATGGGCAATCCGATCGAAAACACGAAAGGATCGTAAGACTGGGGCGACATTACACAATCATCACGCTCAAAACAACGAATTCGAGAAGAGAAAACAACCTCAGATCGGAGCATAGGAACACAAAAAAACGACTACAGATGGAAGGGAAAAGCGGTGGTGGCGGCGGCGCTGCTCCGATTGTAGAACGCGAGAGGGGGAGGAATCGGTATTTAAAGAGGAGGATTAGGGTTTTGGATAATGCTGGCGGATCCAATTTTACCGGGTCCACAGCCAACCGGGCCGAAAAGACAATCGAACGGATTGGATTGGATCCGGCGACGCTGCTTGGCCCTTTTATTCACTTGTTAGGATAAACATTATGTGTAATTATTGGTGGATAAAAGAATCTAAACACTTTTATTTGACTTTTTAAATATTAACAAATTTTTTTCATCCAATTTCTGAAGAACTTACGTTGCACAACCTTTCAAGGGAACCAATGTGAGACCTTAAAAATCAAATAAAGATTAGTGTGAGATTTTATTAGGGTAGAATTAACAAGCGTAGTTAATTTTCCTCCTGATTTATTTATCAAATAAATTTAGATCAGTTAATTAATAATTTTTTTAATAATCTAGATATAAATCTTCGGTCAGATTAACCTTGGAGGTAGACGATCTTCCTTTGATTCATTATTCATCAAATATATTTAGAAATACAAACAAATTCTGATGTAACGATCGAACATCACAAGCACATAAGGTATCCATAACTCATCCTCGTTATAATACCCTACAACTCATTAAAAAGCATAGGATCCATTACCACATACTCATTATAACAACATATCTCTTTAATCTACATTCTTTTTAACATTAACACTTATTATTTATGAGTCCCACTGTCCACTTAATTTTAAACTAACTGTTAAAAAATTAATCATTTTATTTAATTTTTAATTTTAAAATGTATAATTTTTTAATAAAAATTAAAATTAATCGTTAATAGCCGTTAAAACTAACCGTTTAATAAATATTATTTTTTTTAAAAATTACATGTGGGGTGGGCCAACCAAGGGATGTCCCACCCCACTGTCACTTGAACGCGTTCAAGACTTTGAACACGTTCAAGTAGAGGAGTGTTATAACACCCCTCCACATTGATGTTTAACACCAAGGCGTATTATAACATCCCCATTAACGCATCCGTTGGGATGCTCTAAGGGAATCAAACCCTTAACCATCCTGCCTCTTACCACTACTAGTTAACCTCTTTGACTGCCTCTTACCACTTTTGGTTATATCTTCAAAAAAAAAACAAAGGTTCTACTAGTTAACCTTTCACAAAGTTAATGGGAGTAAACCTCTTTGACTAAACCAATAAGTCTTCATCCCGCAAATGTCAAATTAGTGATTATTAATCGAGGATTACTTAATTTAGTGAAAAACAAATTAGCCAAATCCATATCGAGGAAGGGCTGGCCAAATATGAACACAATCTATGAAAATCTTTTCTATCCAAGGTCTCCATCGAACCGTCCGGATAAGATTTTGACTGCCAGTGACAACATGAATCATCAATGACTCGAATTCAGTATCTCGGGCTCCACAAGTCGCTGGGCTTCCTGCCCTCCAGGACAAGTAGCTAATCATGACGCACCAATCGCGTCACTTGGCGATTAGATTAGGCGGCGATCAATGATTAGGGACGCAAAAAGGTCAAGCGGTTTGACTGAAAAAAAGGACACCGTCAACAATTCCGCTACTAGCACAGTTCGTTTCCTACTAACCCCACTCAGCTCCTGTTTCTTCTGCCGTCAATCTGAATCGTATATAGACGCCATGGCTTTCCCCTTCTCTGTCCCTTTTGTTTCTCACACAGCAGGAATAGCAGGAACAGCAGGATGGCAGACAGCAGCGGGACTCACCTTGCTCTTGCGCTAGCTACGGCTCCATGGCCCTCACCTCGCCGTCGTAGCCGACGACAGCCCTGTTCCTCTTCCAAGAGCTTGGCCTTGAGCCTCTCGACCGGCGCCTCAACATGGCGGCAGGAGGGAGATGCTGAATTAGCAGCGAGAGCAGGCGATGAGGAGGAAGACGGCGATGTGAGGAAGAAGATTAGACTCACCAAAGAGCAGTCTGCCATGTTGGAGATCAGGTTCAGGTTGCAAAGCAATCTTACTTCAGTAAGTACAATACGCACTTGGATCGATCTTACTGATCCTTCGCTCTCGTAATACCTTCTTTTCTTTCAAATAATGATCAGAAGCAGAAACAAGCGTTGGCTAAGAAACTGAATCTCCAGCCACGGCAAGTGGAAGTATGGTTCCAGAACAGAAGAGCCAGGTGCGCTTCCAGAGCTAAATAAATACGTCACATCCTTCTCATCGGCGTTTAATTTGGCTGCGACATGCAGGAAAAAGCTGAAGCAGACAGAGATAGATCGTGAGTTCCTCAAGAGGCGTTACGAGGTGCTGACCAAAGAGAACCAGATGCTGCAGAAGGAGTTGCAGGAGATGAAAGCTCTGGAGCTGGCGGCGATCTCCACGGAGCTGCCCGTGCCCGGCCTCTCAGTTTGCCCGACGTGTGGGAAGATCAGCGGAGACGATGCAGCTGCCTCGGCGACTCCAAAGCAGCTCGCATAATTTTTTTAAGCGACATCCGATTGCTGCGTTCTTAGCGTCTCTGTAAGTGGATTGGATGGAAGGTTTGCGGATCTAGTGAGTAGATTTTGTTTGCCTCGGATGCGTTCTTTGACCCAGTCAGGCCAATCATTTGCTGCTCCTGACGCCTGCACTTGCATGATTGATTTTGCATTCTTCCACGTAGAAACGATGCACCATGACAAAGAAACTCAAACTAGTATCTATCACAAAATCCACTGATCCCGGGACGAGCGATAGCAAGCCACGTCAGTTTGATCAGTGTAGGACGATCGACGAATTAGGTCTCTACCCCGAATTATGGATGAAAATCTATTCCCAGTTAACCTGCAAAGAAGTAACAGTAATCTTGGCAAAGTAATAAAGGACATTTAAAAGGTGATATGATGTTTTTTAATAAGATTTGAGGACTAACTTATGAAGTAGTTTGCCTAATGACTTTCTTCCAAAATTTTTAAAAAAAAATGAAAAGAAATGGGAATGAAAAGATAAAACAAGGCATTTCAACTCAGAAGACAACCAAAAGTTTGAAAACGAGAGTAACGTCCATCTGTAAGCAACACAGTGACCCAGATGGACATTTAGCATAAGATCGACCAAATGGAAAAAATAGCTATAATGCTACCGTGACAATAATTATATAGGGATAATAGTTCTCCTCCTGTCTTGTTTGCAATCAGAATACAATAATTTTCGGAGGACTTCGTCTTGAAATAAATTAGTGATGGTCTTTTGTGGCTGTTTCACTTGGATTCTCCACGTGAAATCCATGTTTCTTGAAAAACTCTCGGAACCCATATACACTAACATCATAATTAAACTGCAAGGTAAAGAAAATCAAATGATTGGCTCATCTGAGGAGGATTATCCAATTAACATGGAAAAGACTAAATCGAGAACCAAGTGTAGAAAAAGCTTTTCAGAGATCAACTGATTGTGTTCTACAAGATGATGAAATTCTTGAAAAGCAACATTTTCGATGTCCTAAATGATTGCTAAAGCAAAGAAAAACTGAGGCAAGGATTAGGAACAACTTACTGGCATGACCTTGACTGCATACTTGGTGACGTTAGGATCTACGACTTTGCCCTGATTAGCTGTCTAGAAATATTGAAATAAGAAATTAATGAAGAAAATAGAAAAATCAACTGCTGTAACCCATATTGTCACTGCTAGCTGATATCACTAGTTTGCTTGAACCCTTGATTTGTTATCAAAAATAAATGTTTGGACTTTCACAGCATAGTAGAATGAACCTACCCTTAAACCGACACTAAAAAATACTAATTGAGAAAGAGATACAGAAAGAAAATTACTTGTTCTGGACTATGAAATATCTCAATGAATGGATACTCCTTCTTTTGTCTTGTTAAGCAAAATCCTGGATATTTTGGGCATTCCACCTGTGAATCAAGCATGGTAGAAACAGCCATAGAAACGAATTGTCCATATACAGTTACGAAATGCTTACATTCCTGGGTACAAATATAAATGCGCTAGACAAGAATGATATATATTCGGCTTCATCCACAAAACATGAAAAAAAATTTAAAATCTATTATAAATTGGAAATTTCAAGAATAGCAGTAAAAACTAACCAACGAGATTACAGAAAATTATATTTATAGCATAGCTGCAGATCATAACTTGAATTATTTAAAAACTAATGAGTCTAAAATCTAAATGGAAAAATAATATTTTGACAAGTAGTGTGTATTATAACAAATGTGATATTTCTCTGAGAAAAAAAAACAAGCCATTAGATAATTTATGCAAGCAAAAAGTCCTTAGAAAGTTAGTCAGCAGATAATAATAATACTAATAAAATCCTAAATAAGATTTAAATAAGGGGCAATAAAAATTTGCAGTTATTGACTACAAACATACACGCATGAATTTGATGTGTGGGCAAAACTTTGCAGCAGCTTCCTCCAACACCCCATCAAGATGTTCCGTATAGGGACTCCTACAATCAAACACAAGATTCTGAAGTAAATTCACAATGCAGGCTTGCATTAAATCCATACATCCAAGTAACTTCACATATGTATCATTACCACAGATCTAACATATTGGACATTTTATTAAACACAACATGTACAAAATATGAAGAGGAAATAATCATTCACTGTAACCTTCTCATCCAAAATCACAGTATCAGAAATTGATTGGAAGCAATTTCTGCATTATATTAAAATATGATAAACGAATGACTTTGCACATGCAAATGACATTATTTTGTTTCTTTTATTAGAGTTCCCAAAGAAGCTGTAGGAGAGCTAGTTAGAACCTTATAGTAAAGGCAACTGCCACAGGCCTGCCTTCATGCAAGAGTTGGACAAATTGACGCTCAGAGGTGAAGTGAATAACCCTTGAAGGTCCAAGATCCTTTGGATATCCAGTGTAGTACCTGCAATTTGAAAACAATATCATGTAAAATTAGAATCTGAAGACACATGTTATACCAAGGAAATGAAAACGAAAAAATGATGACCCAAAAAAAAAAAGTACTTGAAGAATATATAACATTATTAATAAGTGATAGATTAAAATAAACCGGATCATGATCTAGTGTTTTCTTTTGAGAGAGGAAGGAGGGGGGATTACTTAAACAAAAAATTGCATTTCTATTTTTACTTTTTCTAGGAAACCAAGTCTATGATAGATTTGGTTGAGGTGAAAATTTGCTAACATGCAAAAGAAGATGACGTAATGAGTGACACATGATCATGAATAAAAAATCAGCACAAATCATTGTTAAGGAGGTACAATTTAATGCTCTTGAGATTAGGCTGTTGCATGAAATAAGCAAAGGGAATGTAATCAAATAGAGGGTTAAAACACATGAAGAATAGATCAAGATCAAGATATAGAAAAGAAGAAAGAAAATGTTGATGAAGATAAAAGACAAAAATGTAGTCTAAAGTAGTAGAAAAACAGCAAGCCTTTGATGTTGTCGAAGTGATTGTAGAAAACTCTAATCTCAGGAAGGAAGCTGCTTTAGCACTATGTTGAGAGGGATAATATTGTATTATACACTGGGCCCAAGCAAGATGACTATTACCGTATCTATATATATAAGACTGCAACTTCTTGCCCACAGACTAAATACCCAATGTGAGACTAAACTCATAAGACATAATTATAAAAACAGTGATCATTGCCTTTATATAAGTAGTTATCTTCTTGTTATTCTATTATCATGGCAATTGGATCATACTTAAAACATCATTACCAATTCATGAAATTAAAAAATTCATAATTCATCATGAAGCAGATTAGAAAAATCCCAATTTAGTTCAATTTGAAATTATACAAAACTAAACAAAAATTCAGAGCATATATTCAACCAAACCAGAAAATCAAGCAAACTAAAAAAAAATCCCTTTCAATTTGATATCTGGGATTAAACCAAATAACTGGCACTCACTTTTTCTGTCAACTTCCAAACTCCCAATCTTGATTAAATCAATGATAGAAAATTGGACTACATTCTGTATTAATAAGATTCTTGACCATGCTTACATTACAATTTGAGGTTTTGATGGCAACTAGGTTTGAAACAACAAACCAAAGTGTACTATGATTTTAATTCAGTTTCAAATTGCTCTAGATAATAGCTGATTTTGGTGTTTAAAAATTCATCTCTATGTAAATTCATGTATATTAGGTTCACTTTGAACCAAGTGCACAAGAATACAATACAACCACATAACTAACCTAAGTAGCATAAATAAGAGAACAAAAGAGGAAATGTAAGTTGAAACTTCTAAGAACTTGTTTATGTTAATTAGAGTATTCGGATGAAGTGATGTAGAGGTTATACAAAACTTTACAAAGGTATGACTTCTGTTTATCTTCTGTAACTTAAATGAGAGCATAACAATAAAAGGTATTAATACAGTACTAAGTAGAAGACAAAATACTTGCTGGAGGAGCGCAGATAGGAAAGCATACGTGCAAGAAACGATTCGTCCACCTCCTCTCCCATCTTGTCCCCTCTTTTCCTGCAACGATAGCAATCCATAGAAATGTTTGCTAAAATGAATAACTCAAAGGTGCACTGCCATTTCTGTTTTTCCTTAATGGTATTATTGGAACCTACGAATCCTCAATCAATCTCAAGAACAGAAGTAAGGGTGGATACCCCTCCCGTGCCCGTTTCGACACAAGTTCGATCAGATGAACTAGTCTTCTAGAGAAACAGAAAGAAATAGACCTAGGAGGAAGTTACCTACCTCCTGCTGGGTTTCACAAGCTGTAGAAGGTCCGGTTCGCGTCGCTGGAGGAGGAAGAGAAAGACGACTACGCGTAGAAGATTGGCCGCGAAGCCTATGAGGAGGCGGCCAGCTCGCGGAGATGGAGGGATCAGGTAGGCTCGCCGGGATGGGAGCAGCTCGCCGGGATTAGGTTTTCAGGGTTTTGTTAATTTTGTATCATCAATATATAAATAAACATCAGGTTGTTTAAATATTTAGGGAAATTGTCAGGAGGGTCCCTTGCTTATCAATAATTTACAAAGATGCCACTAAGTTGCTATAAAGTCTTTCAAGAGCTTTAAGCTCAGAGAGGTGGCTCGAACAACATTTCTAAGATTGAAAGTATCAACTCAATTCAGTTAAGATGATTTCGTTCATCTTAAATGATCCAACATGATCGATTTATAACGAGATACAGAGTATGATTAAAAAAATATCAACTCAAGCTACTTGTTAATCTCTTTTGTGCTTTGAAATTTTCATTCAGATCATCTCCAGATGAGTCGTGGGACACCTAGCTTGTATGTTGAATGATTAAAGCGGTACCCACGATCGACGGAGAAGAAGAGGACACCGAACTAGTGTCGAGCTGTAAGGAGAATGAAGAGGATGAGAACGGGGATTAGGGGTGCTCTGACTTAGCCACTCCGACGTTCAAGTCAAACCATAACTCGGAGAAAGCACAAAAAATGGAGAAGAGAGTATGTTGTTGGTTTTTTTTTTTTGCGTACCTACACCCGCGAGAGGCGAGGTCATTATATAGAATTATCAAGGAAAAAAAGATGTCTCATCTGTGATAAGAGATATCCCATCAGTAGAGATGTCTTATCAGAGGTGTCCATTATCGATAAGGAGAATATCCCATCAATGGAAATGTCCTGTCAAAGGAGATGTTCCATTGTTGGTACGGAGAATATCTCATTGCCATTGTAATTGTAGTGAAGGGTCTCATCACGACCGTCTGAGACGGCATCAAACTATGACATCATAAATTATACTGCATTAATGAGGTAGATGAGCTATCCCAAATATCATATTGTCCTTCTAGTGGAGGTCTGACAAGTTGAGTGAAGGGAGCAGAGTCAACTGAGCGCTAAACAAGTTGAGTGCGTGGAGCTCGAGCAACCTGAACTCGGAGTGTGATGCTAAACCAGAGTTGGGCTCTGAAAGAGGTCGGGTGTTGATTTTCCGAGTCGGGTGTTGGGTCCCTAGCTGAACTGATTTCTAAGTCGAATGTTGGACCCCGAGCTAAGTTGGTTTCCGAGTCAGGTGTTAGATCCCTAGGGTTTACTTGAGCGAGGAGCCGTGTCGATGGCTCGACTACATGGCTAGGGTACGGAGTTGGCGTATGGAATTCTAACATGAAATTAGAATGTAGGATTGAACTAATCAGTCCTAATGTCAAACTTTCTGTCTAATGCGTGATCTCCACTTAGATCAAATCTTTACTTTCCTGACCCAAGTACGCCAACCCCGAACAATTGTATTGAGAGAGAACTTATCATTGAAGTTGTAACGGATTAGCTTGGCATTGGCTGGAATCAAACGATCGATTCAACCACTGTCCAATTATTTTTGTTCAGAAATAACATCATAATTCATCAGAAACACTTCGCCATTGTCACACATGCTCCAGTCTTCTAGAGCCAAGCTTTCTTCAGATAGCTGGGGAGGCACCATGCCGCTGGGTTTCTGCAGGATTCAGCTTCTGATACAAATACCAAGCCACCACAACAACGGCCACAAGCAAACCTACCACCAACAGTCTCCCTTCGTGCGGATGCAGGGGAACGTCCATGCTAAGAGTGCTCTTGAGCTTCATCTTCTCATCGCTTGAGGCTTGATTTCCAGCCGCTGCGTCGGCCGTGCGAGTGCCCCTTTGAGCGTCTCCTTCCCTCCGTTTCACGCCGCCCTTCTCCTTCTCTTCCTTGCCCGCGTCCGCTCCCTTCGCTGCGCCTCCTCGGTGGTGCAGTTTGGGGAGCACGATGGTGAGGAGTCCGTTCTCGAGCTTGCCGTGGACTTGATCCGCGTTGCAATTCTCCGGCAACTGGAATTCCTTGCTGAAGCGGCTCCATTGGTCCTTGATCAAGGGGCGTTCTCCGCTGACGAGCAGCTTCCCGGAACTGCCAATGTGAACCTTGAGCTGCTCCTTTTTGAAGCCTGAGAAAACAAGCAAACAAACAAACAAATTGTAGCTTAAGACAAACACAGAGTCTAAACAGGAGAGAAATTGGATGCCTGGGACGTGAACGATGAGCGTATCGGCCGCTTCATCATGAAACCACTCGTGCGAAGGAACATAGTCCATGTAAGCACGCCCGGTTTCCATGGGAGAGGCTTCTGTTCAGTGAGCTCTCTTGAACGGTGAGGGAGAGGGCTGATGAGGGAGGAGGACACAGTAGGAGGCCATTTATATGTGCTCTTTGGAGAATCCTGAAGCAAGTGCATCATTTCCATGGGCTCGATTACGCCATCCATTTCCATGGCGTCTCAACTTGGAATAGACATATTCCTTGATTTACTTGGCACTCTTCCATTCCAATAATCTTGTGCAGGATGGCTAATGGTGGCCAAATCTCTTCTTCTTTTTCTTCAAGTTTGTTAAGTACATATGATTACTTGCAATGGAGGATTGTTAAGTATAAATGAAGAATCTTACATATATAGTTCTGGAAGTTTACATGGAAAACATGAACAGGTGCTTTCATTTCCATAGAAAGCTAAGAGGACCAGGCCATGAGAATGAAATGTTTTTTACAAAATTTCAACAAAACAACAGTGTCAACACCAAAGTATGGCTACAAGACTACAATACATCTCAAATTTACTGAATCTAAGGGAGGAAATATTGGTTAACGAGTTCCATGATTACATACATACAAAAAGATCATATGAGAAGGGGATTCAGCAAAGAAAAAAATACCTCCCACATTATGCATTACCCCACAAGTATGAAATGGCACACAGATGTATCTCCGCTAAGAAAGCATGAACCTGATGTTAACCTGAAAAATATAGTTTTCCCACATTAAATACTGATGAAATATCATCAAACTATAAGATCATGATTATTGTGATGATACTTAATTGTTCGGCATTGAATGATAGAGTCAAAACCGTGATTTCATTACACTTACACCACAAATGCATACAAAAGAACTGAGGTGATCAAAAAGCTAATTACCTTAATTGAAATAGTTAGATGAACAATTTCAGCAGATTTGCTATATTCTCAATATAAATAACAAGTAAATTCCAAAGTTCCATTTCAAAGATCAAAGAGGCAGCTACTAGTCTGAGCTCCAAATCCAACAATATGCACTTTTAAGGATCCTATCCTCGGTATCACCTAGTCTTACGGCCTATAGTTATGTTCCATATACATAACTTGGCACATTAACGCTGCCACTCAAAGTTTAATGCAAACATCAACTTTATTTTACATTCGCGAGTTTGGAAATTAAGAGTTGGGGGTGGGAGTTGTGACATAGTCTTGAGAATTCTACATATGGAAGTGGGGGCAGGGAAGCATATAAGGTATTCAGTTTTATATTTAATAATTATTAATAAATTTAAGAAACAAATAATTAATTAGAAATAGTTAGTAATATTAATGCTTAACTGTTAAATTAGCTATTTTAACTTAATTAAATTTAATTAATATTATTACTTTTGAAAATTAAAATTAATTGAATTTGTCGAGATTAATTAAGTTTTGTCTAAATTTAATTAATTTATTTAGAGTAACTTAAATACTTATTGAATTAATTGATTTTAAATAATTCTACTAACTAACCAAATTAAACAATATATTTACTTTATTATTCTTGCATTTTAATAAATTGATTTAAAAAATTATTTTTAAAATTATTTAATCATAATTAAATTAATTTAAAATTAAATAAGAATTAAATCAGATTTAGATCATAGATTACTTAATTAAATTTTATATCATATTTTAATTAAAAACAATTAATGTAATTATAAATTGAATTAGATTAAACGAAAATTAAATCAAAGTTAATTATGAGAAAATGAGAAAAATGAAGATTGCATTCATTAATAATGTAAACTATTTTTGTCTCTAATCAAAATAAATTTTTTGTAATTCATAGTATTTGTATTTAATCAAATATAGACTCATAATTATTTGCCATTATATATATGCTTTGTTATCTTATTTAATAAATACCATTATTTCTTTCTATATTTTAATAATATTTTTAGGTCTAATCTTGATCTAGTTGATACTTAGGTTCTTTGAGGTATTTGTACATGCAAGATGGGTTCATCCTCAACTTTGTAGAATATGAGTTGCTCATCATTTAGAATGTAAAATTTAGCATAAAAGTTAAACACCCTAACTGGAACAAAAATTATGGAAAATGATAAAGTGAAAAAAAAACAATTTACAAAATTTCATATTTTTTTAATGATAAAGTCAAGCCTAGATCTCAATACTTAAAGTGTTAAAATTTCCTTTGAAAATTTTCCTTTTGGCATAAAATCGAAAGAGCTGCAACAAACTATGGTAAACAAGAAGCCAGGAACCAAAATAACATGGCTGTAACTTTCTGTAGTTGTGGAATTTGCAATGATTAAAGAGATCAATTCAAATAATAATTCATCAAGACAACTTATGGAAATTTCAAAAGTTGAAATCTATTCACCTGACCTTCACAGCTTTTATTAATCCAAATCCTTTCTGTGTTTCAGATAAATGTATGATGTCTTTGTTTCTAGTGGCTTAAAAAATAAACGTAGTTCAGATGCTTGGAAAATGGATTTCAAATGAATCCATGTAGTCTTCCAATTTTTTAATTTAAAAAAAAAAAGGGAAAAAAACTGAACGTGTGTCTTCTACCATACTGGGCATAATAAAGATGCATGAAACCGGAAACTCAACACTTGTATCGTCAAATAAAATAAATATTGTAATGTATATGTTATTACAATATAAGAGGATGGTAACAGGATACAAGCAGATGGCCATAAGATTTTTTTTTAAAAACTGTTGAAACTCAGGAACAAATAATCAAAGATGCTCTAACCTACCAATTCAACTATATGTTGTAAACTAAAATTAATGATTTGACTGAACCTGAGATCAAATGCCGCAAGACTCAACATGCTGACATAAAGATTCTAGCTTTAAGATTCAAGACTCGATGTTAGTGGAAATGTTATTACAGATGAGAACTAGACAGCAAGTCAAATTTAAATTTGGGTCAAACTTGCAGAAGGATTTTCTTTAGTCTAGGTATGAAATAGGTAATTTTCAAGTTAATTTATCAAAGAAAATTAAATAACAATAAGCGATCATGTAAACTAGCTAACCATACAAAGATCCAATAGGAAAAATAATGAATTTTGAACAAATTTCCTATCCTTCAATTTTAGGCATAGAAGAATAAAAGTTGATAAACAGTTCAAATGACATACAGCAAAAGAAGAATGAGAAAGTACCTCGAATGTCACTAGACATTTTTCCAGTAAGAATTCTTGATATCTGGAGACCTCGACTGAATCCTTCATTGAAGAGCATTCTTGTCTGCATTTCCTGGGAACCAGGCAACCAGGACAGGACTGCCACAGGAGCCATGACAATTACTCCAAACATGATTTCATAGAACCGAGCCACAGCAACCACAGATTCCCATACAATAGTGTCTTGGAGAAATGGTTTGAAAACTTGAGCAATGGAGATTAAACCCCAACCAGTTGGAATGAATGCTAACAAGCTTGTAAAGAAATCAACAATTTCGAAGGAAGTGAACTGCAACAGTACAATGATGACAGCTACCAGAGAGACTATTATTAAAGATTGAATGGCCCGATATTTCAAGTGTTTCTTGGCACCATATCTTTCTTGAGCATAATCCACAATGACAAAAATCAAAATAGCAGCAAAGACGCATATCCAAGAAAGCAGATACACAGCAACACTATGGCTATTACTTGCAATGTTTAGCTGGTACACGATACCATACTGGAAGAAGAAATAGCGGAGATCTAATATGATCTCCAATAATTTTCCCCAAAGTCCAGTTGTCCGAAGATGATCATTTTCTTCATCCCACCATTTCTTCCAAGATTGATCAGATGTTGCAGAAATAAAACTAGGATACCAAATCCAGTTCATGAAATCATCATAATCATAAACAGTTTTTAACCAATCAAAACCAGATGGATTGAATGCAAACGGGGCCATGATCCATGATATGACCAAAAACCAGCTTGAGATAGTCATTACTATGTAAACAAAAGTATTCTTTGCAGTGGCACTGTAGGCAGCATACAAGGTCAATATTATCCCTAGCTCTATTCCTTTTATGAAATGGCTGCGTGCATAGAGTCTATAATTCTCAGAGAATTTCTTGTGTTCGACAACGAAACCACGTCCTGTAGCCCGATATTTTGCACCTCCATGAAGAATAGTACGCCCATAATAATGGGTCTTGGTTCCCATTGAGAAAGTATAGAACACTGATGCAAGCTGTAATTGCATTGTCAAGAAATCCCAGATCGCTGGTAGAAAACCATGCTCAAGAGAATTTTCTATAATCATTGGCAATGCAGTAAAAAGCCCAAGCTGGATAATGAATTGCTGATTGAGAACAGTACTAAGAGCTGCATTATTTGTAGAGTTAGCATTGCTTCTGATGGAACTCTCAAGGCCACTAAGAGCCAGATAAAGGCGACCCCAAACAAATGCATAGACAGTCAATACCACCATCATTGTGTTAAAATAGAACCCCACAGTTGTGTAAAAGAAAGAGAGCATCCGGAAGAAATCCAACCTATGGCCTAGCCTATAAACATCTCTGCTTAAGGTCTGTTCACCATTACCACTAGCCACTTTGGCTTCAAACATAGATATTTGATTCAGGCCAACATCTCGGCCTTTACCAACTTGTATATATTCATGGTGGGTAACATTGCCACCACGAAGTGTACAATTAAATCCTGCAAATATATCCTCGCTGATATTGATGACCCTTGAAGCCTTACTAATTCCTCCTCGACTTAAAAACCATAGGCGGTCAAAGACATCAGGATGGCCATAATGCATCCGTATCTTTAACGGGTTTGCTAGAACCCTCTGTCCAAGGGTGACAAAACTTGTCTCCTGAGCTGACATGAACCAAGCCAGGGAAGAAACAGAACCTGTAAAAACATGTTCACGGACTCCCAAGATATTTGGTTTTCGAGTACCATAATTGGAGGAGTACTCTTCTAACAGATTGCGCATTTTGAGGGCCTCCTCAAAGTAGTTGTCTTGATTCATGTCAATTGTTTGTATTGCATCACCCCTTGTGAAGATAAGAGCATGGTTCTGGTTCTCTGGCTTGCCTTCTCCAAGCTTTAGAGGTCCAGGCAGCTTGACCCTGTATATCTCCACTTCTTTCTCCAGTTGTTGATCATATTTAACAAGAACAGAAAAATATTCCACTTCATCCCTGACTGATTTCACTTCATCAACATAAGCAACACGGAGGGCTTCATTGTTCTTCATCAGATACAAAATATCATTAGCACGTATGTCATTTTTAGCTTTTTGGTTTCCATAAATCTGGCAGGCAACCACATATGTATACTTCATTAGAGCAGTTCCATGTTCATGACCTTTAAACAACAAACCGGCACTGCTGCTAGCTCTGCTCAGACTTCGGGATGGCGAAGACTTGCCACCATCCTCCAAGTTATCTAAATCTTCTATTTGCCTCCTTGAGGAACCAACTGAAGGTAATTCCCTTGATCCTTCCCTTATGTCAATCTCGGAAGCAGAATCAAGAAATGCAAGCATCTTGAGAGCCTTGTAGTAGTACATCATTCCCCGCACAGTCCGTGACAATGTCTGACCCCTATATGAGGCCCAAAGTCGAAGATCCCTTGATCTTTGACCCCATAACTCCTCCTCATCGGTCATGCCTTCTCTCTTCATGCGTTCCAAAAAGTTTGCCCATTCATCTTCATAAATTTTTTGCAAATAAAATAAGATGGAGATGCCATCCTCATTTTCTAACTGAAGTTGTTCCTTGCTGTACAGAACTTCCTCATTGTAATATGGAGTCAGCACACTGAAAGCTCGCATCTTTTCTACCTGGGGAGCTCTAGGCATGCTCATGAACAATGAGTTGCTGAAGAATGCAATGCGTCTCCTGGCCTCAAGATTTTTTGGAACGTTATTCATGGAATCCTTAGAAGTAAGGATTGTTTGTAGTCTCCTTACCTGCCGATAGAAGTTATCATTTTCTGCAGTGGGTATCACAACAGCATTCTCAAAGAGCAACTCATTTGACCCAGTTGGTGCCAGACCTGCTTCTTTAAGTTTCTCTAAGCTCTTCTTGTTCTTAGGGAAATCACGAGTTACTATGTCATACAGGGTCTGCAGTGTGTTGACCACTTTGTACAGATCTTTATTTGGCTTGATTAATGTGTTCAGTAGGTCAAGCAGTTTGCCATAGAGATTCTGCAGCACACGCATATTATATTCTTCAGTGAATTTCTCCGCGCGAATGCTGCTATCAAATCCCTCAAACAATGCAGCAACAATGGAGTGCTCTTCGGTTCCCTCCTTGATGATCTCCAGGAACAAATACTTGATGCTGTCATAAGCCTCAATGACTACACAACGCCTATATTCATGTTTGCTAATCTTTCTCCAGAGTCTTCTATCATCAGTCTTCAATTCCTTTGCTTGGCCAAGAGCAAGAAGAAGTTCATTGCAGAGTAATAAGCACGGCCACCTGATCACTCGGATATTCCATGCATATGGAGGCAGCTCAAGAAGCTCCACTTCCCGGTCATTCACAATATCTTCCTCTCTGAATGTGTGAATGATCTCATTCCATATCAATGCAAACCTGCTAGGACCAACTTGATGTGATTCAATCTTGTTGTACGGGCGGCCCAATCCATACCTCAGCTTCAGCCGGTTCACAGTATCTCTGATTCTATTTTGCAGTGAACCATGCTGCCGGAAAACATGTTCTTCTGGCATCAGATGGAACTGCAAGGCACTAGCAAAGAACTGGAATCTCAGCCTCAATTGTTGCACATCACGAATCTCACCAAGGTGTGAGAACAGGCCTACTAGCGCCCCGGCCATTGAAGAGAAGATTGAGTACCAGATCTGGATGTCCATCAGATAAATAAGAACGACAGGAAGCCACAAAATGAACACAGCAAACCTATTTGTATGGGAGAAGAACTCATGCCACTGGTATTGAACACCTTGAAGATTAAGTATGGCTTTAGTTGGGGAGATCATTGGCCTGATTTGCAATAAGTAGCTGAAAAGGAACTTTACAGCAAGGAGTACAATCCAGAAAAGGGCATACTTGAAGCTGTCCAGCGGACCCTCTCGTAGCCCTCTACCGACAAAGGTGCGACTCTGGAACCACCAGGTGAGAACATAAAAAATCCTCCAATTGGTCTTCTCAAGGAAATTCCGGAGCCAAGGGATAACGAAGAGAGCGACGGCAAGCAGTTCAGGGAGGATAAACACTGCAGCAGCCACCAACATGTTCAGCAGCCGCCGATTCGCTGCAGCCGACCACGTTCTGTCTTGGTTCCTCTGATTCCACATTCGAGAGTACAGGATCGGGAATGCGACCGTCCACGCCGCAGCAACGAGTATTTTGAGCACCATTCGCACACCGAGCAATCTGGTCTCACGTGAGACAAGCTTGTACTGGGTACCAACGTCGAGGAGGGACTGCAGCAAGCGAAGGCCGGCCCAGGTAATGAAGATGGTCAGGACACGGACCTGGTCATCTCGGATTTGGAGGTTCTGCCACGGGTACGTCTTGCTTCCGTGCCAGGCCACAATGATGGCCGCCTGAAGGAAGAGGATGAGCATGACCCAAAGGCGATCAAAACTGCGGTAGAGGTTCCAGAAGGAGCGCTGTTCAACGAAGCCTGTCTTCCCCACGCGGTTCCTGGTAGGCGGAGTGGCGAAGAAATTCTTAGACCGGTCGAGCGGCCAACGGAGGCGCTCGAAGCAGTGGTTGCTCCAAAAGTACTCGTTGATGTCATCATAGTTGCGCCAGGCGGAGTGAGGCGCTGTGCCGTTGCGGCTGGCGTCGACCTCGCGCTTGATGGTCTCGTATACGGGGGTGATGACGCGGGTGAGGAAAGCGTTCTCGCCAGAGATAGCTGGGAGGGCAGGTTGGCCCGTCGCCTCGTCGATGTAGTCCTCGAGGATGCGGTTGAGTTCCCCGGCCATGTGATGGAAGATGTAAGAGAGGCATTCAGGAACGAAACGGACGTTGGCAGCCTCGCCCCAGATGAGGAGGTAGAGGGCCGCATAGAGGAGCTCGCGGCGGGGGTCGGAGGCAGCGCGGCGATGGCCGGAGGCGGCACGGCGGTTGTCAATCCAGACGTTGGGCGTGCGGCCAAGGTAGGAGCACCATGCGGTGTAGTTGTGGAGGAGTTTCTTGCGGACGCGGCGGACGACCTTGGCATGGAGGACGTCGATGTCGTCCGGCGGGGGATGGATTCGCATTTGGGCGTTGGCGAGGAGGAGCACGAGGTGCTCCCGCTGGTTGCGGATGTTGTCGCGCTGGAAGCCGAAGAAGGCCCCGAGCCAGTCGAGTAGGTCGAGCCCGCCGTGCCAGCGGACGAAGGGCGGCTTCCGGAGCTCCCCGACGGTCAGCAACGCGGCCATGGCGGCTCGCACCTCCGGGAACCGGAGCGACGGGTGATCCGCCAGCAAGCTATGGATGGGGATGACGTTGTAAACCTCCTCCCCTTCCCCGGAACCCTCGCCCATCCCACGGGCCGTGCCATAGCCGGCGCCGGCGCCAGCTCCTGTACGGCTACCCCGCTGGCGGAGGCTCATACCTGCCTCAGATCTGTGCGCCAAACGGCCGCTCCCTCCTCTTCCTGTAGCAAGCCCCCTTCGACGCGATGCGATGTTTGTAGGCGATCAAATCCATTTTCGAAGTTGAATTGCCATAGAAATAGTCAAATCACTGCGTTTTTTTATCATATAAATCGATTAATTCGAGAATCGAACAACCCCTTGCACATGCATCGATCCAGTTTTGCATCAAAGTCGTCTCCTTAGCTGCTTCGAACTTACCCAGTTACCCTCCTTTCAATTTCCATCCTCCAAGGCACGTCTCCGTGTGGCCCCGCCCGTCCGCGTCCGGCGCTGAAAATACGCAGTGTTGAGCGACGTGACAGGAATCGTACTCGGCCTGCTGCTTCGGCTTCCGCGTGCCAGCTGTGGGCTTCCGTCGAGTCTCCGCCGTAGGCGGCGCCGTTTCGTGTCTGAACCGACGAGCCGGTTTGAGGGATCTGGTCCGCATAAAAGACGGAGTTGGGTGCGGGACGGGGCGTCGTGGGCTCGTGTGAGGGACGACGCTTCGGTCAGTCTTTCATTATAATAATTGTCAAACAATTTTTATATATTATATAATAAAATTTTAAATTTTAAATTTTAAATTCTAATTTTATACTTTAAACTTTAATATTGAAATAGTTAATAAAATAACAACTATCAAATAACTTTTATATGTTATAATAATTATTGAGTGATTTTTTTTAATCAGAGCTCTTCAATAAAAAATAATATTATAATAACTATCAATAATTACTATAATAATATTAAAAAAAAGATATCTAATTTTTAAATAGATATTTTAAAAAAAAACAATGATACATATGAAAAATTTGATGAAAATCAACATGAACTACACTTAACATGATACATGCTTCATGAAAAATAACATGAAATTTACTACACTATAGACCTGGATTTTTTTTTTAAAGAAATGATACACTACATGAAAATTCAGCATGAAAACACAGCATGATACATTATAGAAAAAATAAATGATAGCAGTTATGAAAGCGACCGATCACCATACATGTGAAAGTGGCAGTTATTAAAAAAAAAGTGGATAGATGTTATCCCACATCCATATAGTCATAATGTATTACCAACCATACTTGTTCATAGTGCGACGTCATGTTTTTCTTCATGTACATCCACACTTCATATTGCAACAAGGCTTTGGTGTCCATATTTGCCATACTTGCACCCATTGAAGATCATTCATTGTTTACACCATGAGTAATACACTCCAAAAAAAAAAAAAGCCAAAAGAAGGTACCCCTCCCATGATAGAACTACATACAATGGCAAATCCTTTTGTCTCTGCCTGGATGAACACCTAAGATTAGCCTCATTCACAAGCAAATTTTGTTCCGAAGCTAGTAAGACAGATGGCGAAGGCTTGGAAGGCTGACAGTGGTTGGCGGAAATCCATGGTGAAGGTATCGTCCCCTACCTTCCCAAACTGCAGCAGCACGGTCTCCTGGTCTCCGACCCCGAAAGGTTGGCTAGCATCTTCGGTTGCCACCAGCTGAAAGTTCTTCACGGAGGCGACGGTGACGCGGCCGTGGAAATTCAAGCACCAGCATTGCAGGTGCTCATGCCACCGAGGAGCTTTGTTCTTGAGAATGGTTGTCCCTGGGTTGTGTGCCTTGAACTTTGGTGAATCTGCTGCCTCCCCTGTTGTGTCCTTTGCTGATGGACATTGCAAAGTGCAGTGCATCCTCCTAGGCCCTCTTTTGAGGAGGTTAAATTTGTAGGAGACCCGCCCGATAACAAAATTGCCAGCAGGGACCTGTGGGCTGATTTGCTTGCTCGTAAACCGTCTACTTGCTCGGCCACTTGACACCTTTGCACCATTGTAAGGAGGCTGGCTGTCATAGATTTTAAACTTTGTACCCAAAATATTAGACCTGCAAGGAAAATTTGTGTTTGCAGCAGATATTTATGATGTTTGGTTTTGATAACATGGATACCTGCCAGCACATAACTGAGATGGTGAACATGAAACATGTATAATTTCCTCGATCGACCAATATGACCACAGATTATGTAAGGAATAGTGACAATGAGCTAATGTAATACTTCAAGGATCTACAGATTGTGCTCCTCACCCAGCACCAAAGATGTTGGGTTCTTCCTGTCCTACCTAAACTTATTTCTTACTCCACTCCCAACCTCACAGTCATACAACCCACGTATCACTCGCCCATCTTAATTTACTTAATAAATGTTTTCACCTTTGTGCCTAAGGCCCCAAGCTTCCACTTCATAACACACAAGCTACATGAACTAGAAATCTCTGTTATTACCTGTGCTCGATCGAGAGTGGAGAAGAATAACCTAGCCCAATCAATACAAACATAATTGATACCAAAAAAGGCACAAGGGCAAACCTAGTTATAACCTTGTAGTAACCAAATAGTTATCTTTCTACAACATCTTTCCCTTTTTAATTCGCTGCATTTTATTAACAACAACTGGAATATGAATATCATGTTAGCCCTAACCATATTGCCCCTTGTACTATAACATCTTATCGTGCATATACAACTCAGAACATTATATATTAGCAGTGTTCTATTATATATTAGCAGTGTTCTCTAGAGGCAAGACAACTGTACTTGTATATAAGAATGAATCATCTTTACCAATGCCAACATTCTTAATCGATAATAAGATTCTTTTGAATTAAAGTAATATAATCGTAAAAAAGCCCCGAGTGTAGGCAAAATTGAAAGAAGAAAGAGGACCATTTTAGAAAATGAATTTGCT
The DNA here is from genome assembly GCF_044706935.1 of Curcuma longa. Classification (NCBI taxonomy): domain Eukaryota; kingdom Viridiplantae; phylum Streptophyta; class Magnoliopsida; order Zingiberales; family Zingiberaceae; genus Curcuma; species Curcuma longa. Next base: position 1,330,496 of record NC_133877.1, read on the forward strand.
TTTTGACTATATAAAGAGACTTTCAGAATAAAGGAAACAAACCTCAATTTTCCCATGTATGCATTACTTCCTTGAGACAAATCATCAGCATCTAGAGAGATAATATACTCTGTGTGAGCCCCATGCTTAAACTGTCGTGCCGCCAAAAGTAACTTTCCCTTATCTGCAAAAGCTGCAATATGACATAAGTGTTAGTGTATCTTGGAGTAGAGTACTTAAAATTTAGTAAATAGGAAATATCCTTTCACCTCACTCAGCAAAGCATAATGCAGAAAATTATTATAAAGTTGACATAGAACCAACTTATGTTCACAATCTGAATAAATCCTTCTATTAGAAAATCATTTGAGACTAGTAGAGAGATAACATCACTAGAAGGCTCCAGCACAAGACACGACTCCCTCTATTGCTTAACCCTATAGTTGGGTAAAATGGTAGACCCAACAATGCAAAACTAGATAATGTTCTTTTAATTTTTTTTTATTCAAAAAAAAAATAAAAGAGTGAACTAGAAATTAGGGGGTAGACACTAGCTCCTCCTTGGGTTTGCCGATGGCTTGAGCTGTTTTTGATACTCGCGAAATGGGACGGTTTGGTCAAATCATATATTGAGAGGGTTGTTTTAAAGGATGTAGCTCCCTCAGCACAAGCATGATTCTCCCACATGATATTTGATGGTGGTCAAATTTGAGCAATCCCTCTGCCTAGGAACACAGCAGGAACACTTGCTGTGCTGGCATTAGTCATTCAAGATAGAAATCTGGTGATGACTCCAGTGGCAAGAAGTCTATCCAATAGGGCATAGTCATTCAAAGTTGATTGCATGCTCATCAAATTGAAATAGTTGTCTAATCCTGATCGAGGCCTCAATCATGTAACACTTTATGTTGATGTGTCAATTCTATGACATTCATCCTCATTCATGGCATCCATCCACATTAATGCTTTATCTCATCTCATATGTGATTGTGTGATCCATGGTTGCTCTTCCTCAAATATATATGAACAGTTTGGGAGAGCTCAGATAAGGTATTGCTACTCCACTTACATTGATTTCAATTTGGTTTTGGTTGGCTTCATGAGTTACTGAGGCATTAGTGCATGGCTTCTTCAAAACCATATCAGTTGCAATATTTCCCTGTTATAGTTCCAGACTCAAGCATTGTTTTTAAACTCGATTACATATTCAGAGACCCACTAATCCTCAATCTCTCAATAAATGAAAATTTACTTATAAATGCTATTGATGATGTAAACAACTAAATGTAAAGCCACATTATTCAAGTGTGATGCAAATCCTTTCACCTTTTATAAATGTCTCGTACAGTAATTACCAACCATATGCATTTGCTACCTCCAGATACTGGCCAAGATCATAGATAAACCTACATCTCTGCCCATTATTACTAATCAGGTACCTAATACCTTAGGTAAACACTTACTTTTACAAACCAGTAAGCTTCAACCAGTCCTAAATCTATGTACTTGGCAAGGTAATTAGAGTGCTAGCAATTATCAGAACAACCAGCCTTTAGTCCCGCCCCACAGGAAGTTAACAGAAAGTTGCAAACACCTTTGATTCTCAGCCTTTTGTTTAAATTAAAAACCCTTTTAAGTTCTTAGTCCTACATCCAACACAAGAATGTTTCATCTCCACCATCAAGTCACATCCAATTACAGAATATAGAAAACTGAAATGACTTTTTCTCATGCTGCGCCCCTAATATGTTAAGTATCAACTACTGAAATCATATTAAAAGGCCCACCAAATGCATACAAAGTTTGACCTTGGCATCTAAAAGAATTCCATCTAGATGGAGCATAAAACAAAATGACAAAGAGGTAGTTAAAAAGCAGAACTATGCATATGGATCGAACTAGATACTCTACCATTATGTCAATTTTTCCAATCTAGAGAAGGAAAAGTTTGATAAGTTTACGGAAACATCAGCTTACATTCTGTAAGGCCGAGATAGAGACGGTATGTGGAGTTGCTCTTGTTCCTTCTGATCAAGCATTGTACTGGAGAGTCCCTCGGTCCAGGCTAGATTGCACCGCAAATAAATAACGAAACATGATTCAGATTGCAGATCAATACACAATGAAAACGAATATATTTCACAAATAAGATTGTTTCGAAGTAATTAGAGCAAAAAGGAAATTTTCACGAATGAAAAACACCAAATTTTATGCGAACCAGCTCCGTCTCAATTTCAATTGTCAAATTCCTAAAAGGAAAAAGGGGGGGGGGGGGGGGGGGGGGGGGGGGGGGGGGGGGGGGGGGGGGGGGAGGAGGGGGCAAGGAACTAAGGAAACTGGAGGAAAGTCATGGAAGAAGACGAAAGGCACCTCTTTGAGCGAAGATGGGAAGGTGATGCCGCCGGTCTCACGCAGCTGCCGAACGATACCCCGCGCCGCGTCTCTCCACCTACGGCAGACGCCGGCGTAGGCTACGATGTCCTTCCTCTGCGGCCACTGCTCCCCGCCGGCGTCCACCCGCCTCACGATCTCTCCTAAAAGCTCCGGCAGCATCCTTCCCCATCTCCCCTCCTCCTCCTCCTCCTCCTCCTCCGCCTGCCGTTTTCCTCCGCTCTCCCTCTCTCTACCTCCTCCGGCGACTCAGATCGAGCCGCGGCCCACCGAACCATCTCCTTCTGTCTCTCCTTCTCCCTATCTCTCTCTCTTCAGCAAATTGGACGAAGAGGAGACTAAATTAATAGTCGATGATCGCCATTGATGCCTAAGGAAGCTGTAGATTAAAGAGCTGGCAACCTCGATAAATAGAAAAAAAATATTTTACTTTTTATTTTATTTTATTTTATTGGAAACGTTTTCGTTCGATTCTTCTCTGTAGCCAGCTCAACAACAACAAAAAAATCCCTTTTTTTCTTGAAATTACAACTAATATAAATATAAAAACAATAGCAGCTTACGTGCGTCTACTTTTTAAAAATATCAAATTACAAGTATTTTTTTGTTAATCTTACCGGCGCTATCAATATTCACTTCAGCCCATACATTTATTTGTTTTTTCAGTTATTTGTCCAAAGTAATTGTGGGAATAATTAAAGAGGTGAATGGTGTTGGATTGGAATTTTGGTGCGGGCGTTGGGGTTTTTCAAACCTATGCGCCCTTTTTTTCTTTTGTTTTTTGACTAGCTTATTCTAATCGTTGCTTAAGGTAATATAATAAGACTCAGTCAAGCTTAGATGGGAAAAAAACTACTAATTCGAATGCTTATTGGACGAGGGTTTTAACCACCCTATCAAATTAGGTTTAGGATTTCTTAACCTAGAAGTTACTTATAATGATTCCTAGTTTCTCTTTAGATTTCGTCTTGATATATTATTATTTTTTATCTTAAGAGAAGGATTAGGTTATCTTGACACAATTTACACGTTAGAGCTACATTTTGATACAAGCCAACAAAAACAAAAGATAATAGATGCACATTTCAGCAAAAGGTAAAATCCGTCATCCTAACAGTTTTATATGGTCGACTTCACAACCATCTGTGAAGAAGTAAATCAAGAAGCTACAGTTGGTCACGAGAGGACTACGACAGAGGATAACCAACTCAACTATAGAAGATAATAGATGCACATGAAACTTGATACACTAGGTAATATATATATTTTTCTAAATTATTAAACGGATATCTCATTTTGATTTCTTATCAATAAGATGTTCCACCGAACCAACAACTTATATACAATTACCTAATTACCCTCCAATATATTGTTCTTATTATTATCTCATCTAAATCCTGAATCGGGGGTGCATTGTAGCATTTACGAAATTATAATTGTTACATAGTTTTATAACTATTACAACATTAATGTTAGATGAGTAGGTTGAATCTGCATTGTAACAACTACGAAATCATAGTTGTTACAACGTGAATGGTAGGTGAATATGATTGAATCTATATTATAATAGTTACGTACCTGCTACAACGTGATTATTTTTAAACAGGTTAAGTATGTGTTGTAATAGCTACGGCTTCGTAATTGTTACAACGTAGATGTTAAATAAACAAGTTGGATCGAGTCATACTAGTTACGAAATCATAACTACTATAATAATTGTAGCAGCTACAGTTTCATAACCGCTATAACGTGAATGATAAGTGAACAGGATCAGGGCCGTCTCAAGGTTTTATGGGGCCCTAGGCTAAATTTTTTTTAGACCTTTAATATATTTTTTAAATATAAAATTTTACTTATCTTTTTTCATTTGAATTTGGGACCGACAACAACGGGTTTTAAATTTTTTTTTGAGATGCAAAATTATTAATTAAATTTTTATATTCAAATTTTGTTAATAAATTTTTTTAATTGATAACATTGCTAGATTATTTAATCTTTTTTAAGACATTGTTGAACGTATATAAGACTTTATTAATTTTAATTTTGAAAAATTTCTTTTTACTGAAGCTACACTTATTAGTATAGTTAATAATATTTTATAAGTTATTCATGCATTAGGAAAATAATTTAATTTTTTAATACCTCAATTGCAATTTATAATTTTAGATTTATTATTTTTTTAAAAAAAATTTAATTCTAAAAATAAATCTAAATCATCAATATCAGATAACATGTTATGTGTTAAAAAATTTTTAAGATTTAAATATTTTATTTTAAAAAAATTATCATCAAGTAATTTTAAGTTTTTTCTATCATATAAAATGAGATTCACAGTATTGATATTTGTTAGCTCTTGAGAGAATGAAGATATAAAATAAGATAAAAGAAAAGGAAATTGACATATAAATATAATTTTATATTTTTATAATAATATAATAATTATAATTAATATAAAATTAATTAATTTTACTGTTATTTTTAGAATGATGCATCAATTTAGACATGCTTAATTCTTGTGCATGCAGCAATTTCTCATGCATGTAGGTGTGCAGGCGTGAGCAATGCATCAAATTCACGAAGCGGTATCAAATTCTCATGTGTAGCCATGCAAACGTGTTGTGACCCTATAGAAATCGAAACACTATGATCTCACGAAACGAACACGTTGTTTGATTGATATAAAAAAAATTTATTAAAATATTTTTTTAATAATAGTGGGCCCCACTAAAATTGGGGCCCTAGGCATAGGCCTTAGTGGCCTATGCCTTGAGCCGGCCGTGAACAGGATTGAATATGTATTATAGCAGATATGGTTCATACTTACTACAATATAAATATTTTTGAATATATTAAATATGCATTGTAGCAACTATGAAATTTTATGTAATAACTGTTATAATGTGTTTAATTGATTTAGAATTTAAATGGAAGATAATAATAAAAATAATATAACAAAAGGTTAGATAATTTGCACCTGAGTTATTAGTCAGATGAGATTTGTTTTTCTATTAATAATAAATACCCCTTGATGATTTTAGAAAACTAAGAAGGCTCTTTTAATTTTTACTCAATAATATTTTACTAAAAAAAATCCACATATCAAACCGGGATTAAGAGAGAGTCAGAGCGTAGAGGTGTATCAGTCTGCCAACCGTGAAAATGTTATAAGGGTCTAATTGCATAATAAATCAATCAATCAAACTGAGAAAAGTCAAAGAGTACATAAATGCTTTCTGTTCTGAAAAAAAAATCCGCTACCTTACCGTTAGCGGTCCCACACGATCTCTCTAAAATAATATTAAAATATTATTATTTGAATTTAAATTTAAAAAATATATATGATATTTAAAATGATTTAAAGTTTAAAAATATAAATAATTTTAATTTGAATTTGAAATAAAATTTGAGTTTGAATTCCATATGAATTGTTTGAATTTCGATTTGAATATATAATCGAACTCGTTCAAAATGATTTAAATTCGAATTAGATTTGAAATATTAATTTAAATTTATTTAAATTAAAATTATATAAAAATAATTTGAATTCGATTCATGACTCGTGAATAATCAAATAAAATATTATATGTTCAAATTTAATTTTAAAAAATTATTGAATATATTTAAATTCGGTTTGAATTTAATAATTTTAAATATGAATTAAATTAAATATTTTTTAAATTGATTTAAAAATTCACGAACGATTTATTTGCACCCCTAGTTAAACCTACCCACCTACGCCCTTAAGAGAAATCGAATGAACAACTTTACTTTGGAAAGGAGAAAGTGTGTGTCATACGATGAGTAGTCAAAATAACTTTATTTGAAACTTTTTAGATAAAAGAAGCATTCGATAATATACATCTTAATCTTTTCCAATGAATGCTAATCATACACTCAACCACACCACTGTTGAGGGGTCATCGTGATCTCGTTGTGTCATATAGATCATTCATTCTCCAACAGGCCTAAAATCCACTTGGAATCACTCCCTTATGTAAAAAAGTAGAATCCGTCATTTCAGCAGTTCTACACGGCCGGTCCCATAACCATATGTGTGGAGGTAAATCGAAAAACTATAGTTGGTCATGACAGAAGAGGGTATTGCCTGACTTCGTCGAAATTCGAACCCTTACCCTCTTCTACAACTCTGTTCCATCGTAATCAACTCAGCTATGTCCTAGAGGCCACTTGGAATCACTCCTGGAGCACGGTATGATGGTAAGAGTTATATAAGATGAGATCTCATACAATGATTATAATTTAATTCTCTCGTATGGCATAATATACATCTCCGGTGCTCAAATCACTCATGATGTTAGGTCATCCATCATGATTCATTTGTACTTTTCAAATTTATTATGGTCACCGATAGAAAACCTCCGTAAAATCATATTAGTCACCTCCAAAATTAATCAGTTCTTAGAGTTTGATACTTCCACCCTACTGCTAACGGATAAACTTTCAACCTAAATCTTATCTTTTCATGTTATGACTTTAATAATTTATTGTATCTTTGAGACTAATACAATTTTCTCTTATTGACTATGAAAGTGGCCAAATCCAAATTACATCCTTCCTCAAGTGGTTGAAACCGACTTGAAAATGTCGTAAAGCTTCTTGATTTCTATAAGAGAAAAACTAATGGATATTAGTATACATATAATTAAAAGAATAAATTGCTCCAAATTGCTTTAACCAAACCATCGGATATAATTTTCAATTTTTTTTTCGAAATTTATATATCTAGATAGTTTTTTTAATCTTTTAATTCAATTAATTATGTCGATAAATATTCCTTAATTAATTAGTGCAATCAACTTTGTGGGTTTGAAACGAAAAATTAAAAGAAAGTGGGAACAAGTGCCATTAAAGTACTCATTGTGGTAGTGATGATTCATGATTAATTAAAACCTATCATGTGATCTAAGTAAATGAATGGAGCTATTAGTTATGGGTCGATTGCACTCCAAAGTATTTTTCTTTTTTATGAAAAAAGAAAAAATCTTATCTAAATATGAAAAACATACTATTTATTTATAGACATATGATGGCTAAAGAAGTAGGAATTCATTGCGAGTGTGCAAATTCTGGCAAAATGATGATATGTTCACCCGAGATCCCTCTAGCATTATCCTAAACGATTTAGAAAAGAGCTAAATTATGGAGGACTTCGCACTAACCCAGTAGCCCACTGCATGAGGAGATAAGGCAATTAGTGAAGCATTTCACACTCATTGACTATCAACACTAAACCTTATTAGGATAGTTCCTATGCAAGAATCATATGAGCTAGCCCATGAAAGGCTATTGCGAGTGTGCAAATGGCTTTGGGGATGATCTAGATTTGAGTTGAATTGTTCATTTAGTCAATAAAAGTAAACTTTTATGAAAAGTAAATGTGATATTTGTAAAAGAAAAAATATTTATAATATTAACTTTCAACGTGAAAAAATGAAATCGACCAACCGGATGAGAATTTCAGTACTATCCATTTTTAATAGCTAAGTTTTAAAATTTCTAAAGCACGTAGTATTTTTTTCATTATACTACTGCTCCCTTCTTTGTGCATTTAAATTTTTATTCTATTAATTCAAAAATTTATTATTCTCGATTTATACTATTAAATTTAGATGAAGGCATGGATACATTGAGATTTTTAGGAGTAGATTGATTTTGATTTTAAATGATTCAGAGTTCTCTAATTCCATTAGTCAGCTTTAAATAACAATAAAAATTTAAATTTATAAAGACTTGATAAAATTTATCATAAATTTATTATAAGGCATAGGATAATGATACTCACACTATTAATGAGTTCATATGACTCTCTTGATTAATATCAACATTTGAATTTTTGAATAATGTAACTAATTGATTAACCTAGAAAACTCTGAATAAATTTAAATAGAACTAATGTACTCTTAAAAATCTCTTTAATGTGTTCATATCTTATTTTCAATAACACAATTTAAGAATAGTGAATTTTTGAATGGATAAAATAAAAAATTAAATATGAAAAGAAATGAGGGGTATGATACATGTTTTTGGAATGTTGAAATTTAGGTATGTGAAATGGATAACACTGAAACTTGAAACTTATATGCGGGGTTCGGCAAAGGAAATGAAATTATCTACTTTTTGACTATCTAGCCTTCTTAAGTGAAAGATAAATTTTGTTTCTATATTTTAACATGTTGGTGTTAAAAGTGTTGTTTTTTTTTAGTTTGACATCGATCACTTTCGAAACTATCGGAAACTCGAAGCTCACAAACTCTCAACCCGTGTTGATCATGTACACGATCATGTATATAGAATAAGTTTTCATTCTAAGGTGGAAATAGATTGTAAATGAGTCTTGATTTCGCTATTTAATCATATGATTGCAAGTATATTAAACAATAAGTTGTTAGAAGTGAAAAATAAATATTGGGTTAAGTTAGGTAGATTCAATTAACTCAAATCAAGTCAATCATGCACCATCTTGACCTATTTGAGCCAATTTTCAAGGTCAACTCAAAGGATCAACATCTATTGGACAAGTTAATGTGAAATCAAACTAGTTAACTTAGTTGGATTCCATATTAACTAGTCAAACCCTAATTCAACTCACAATAACATGACCTAATTAGAATAGATTCAATTATCTTGAAAAAAAAATCAATAATTGAGTGAATATTCAAGATCAACTTAAAAAATATTATCTGATAAAAAAAACAAGGAGAAAAATGCGGTGAGCGTGGATCGAACACGCGACCTTCAGATCTTCAGTCTGACGCTCTCCCAACTGAGCTATCCCCGCTTCATATAAATTTTATGAGATATTCAATTATTCTATAATTCAAATTCGTTTTAGCCCACAAATTTTTTAGTTTGGTTCAATTTGAATGCATTAATTAAAAAATACAAATTAATAAAATATAAATTTATTTTTTTATTCGAATCAATTTGGTGGTTACATATGTCCACCATTTAGTTTGTCAATTGAGTTGATTGATCAATTGGAGAAATCTTACATAATTCGAATAGATTAAGTGAATGCCCCTCAATGATAAGAGACATGATAATTTTTTTAAAAATAACGAGAGTTCAAAATCTCATTATTTAAAAACTAATAATGCTAGTTAATTGACTCAAGCAAGTAGACAGATCCCGATCAATGCATCTAAGTAAGGTATATTAAGGACAAGCAATGTTTCAAGTTCATTATTAAAACATACATTATTATTAAATATAAATAACATGAAAAATATTTATTTTTAATTTTTTAACTTGTTATTTTATTTTCACAAACAATAAACTAAAAAAAATCAGGAACTAAACAATTCGACTTGCTCCACGTGATTGCAAATATTCCTTCTGTTATAAATATTATATCTATAATTATATATAAATATAATGATGATGGCATCGAATGCCCACCGTACGAACCGCACAATGCACGCCAAGTAACGAACCGCACCGCGTGCGCCAGTGCGACTGCTTTAAAATAGGGCCACGTGTGCTTTCCTAACCGCGATAACGTTACTCTCGTTATCGAAGTGCTGAATCGTCGAATTGGGGCTGCTTCGACCATTCGTGTCTTATTTGGTCTTAATTACTATATTGCCACTGCCTCATTTACATAATTACTCAACGGACCGCCTCCGAGAGCCTCGAAATAGATTCGTAAAATTTTTGTGAAGGGTAAAAGTGTAAATTGAGATAGAGAGCCCGGTCTAGAATAACCCTAGCCTTTAAAAGGGAGGAAACTCGCGGCGAGTAAACGGACGAGAGCCACTTGAGGCAGCGACGCCATCTCTTCTCTCTGTGTTCACGATGAACTCTCAGATCCTCCGATCTGCCTCGAGGGCGGCGAGGAGTCTCCTTTCGTCCTCTCGGACCTCTTCTTCTGCCGGCCGTGAGTTCTCTCGTTTTTGTTTCTTTTTTTTTCTGCCTTTTCTGTTGAAGTTTCAGAGTAGTCTTTTTCTTGGACTTTGAGATATGGTTTCTTCGATTTTGTTTCTGACGAGAGAATTTTGTCATGTTTTGGGGAGTACTTAAAAAATCGCGTTTTGTTATCTATTCGTATGAACAGGCGTGGAGCTTAATTGATTGTTTTTAGATTCGTGTTTTCTTTCCTTCCGTGCTGTAAAAATTTATTTCTACTACAAAAGATAAGTGCACTTTGTTTTCTTTTGGAAGTGTAAAGCGCGTCTCTTAAAAATCTCGATCTCAAATCTCGCGTTTGTTTGGAAAAATGTGAATTTTGTTGCGACCATACGTACTTGAAGTGTTATTGTTTTTTTTTTTAAAAAATATGTTTCAAATCGAATTGGAAAATGGAAACTAACAGATACTGATTGGACGTATGCTTTTGTTCTATTGGTCCGGACTTTTACTTTCTTCATCATTAACTAGAGATAATTCTTGAATAGTTTCTTATTTCTCTGTTCCATTACGTACGAACACATTGATGTTTTCAATCGAATTGGAAAAGGGTAGCTAACAGAAATTGATTGGACATATGCTTTTGGAAATTAGATTTGCTTTCTTCAAAAAAAAAAAAAAACAGGCGTGGAGGTTTTTATTTGATTTTTTGTTTAATTGGAGAAGTACACAGATATGATCTAGCCATGGAGAAATAAGATTCACTGGACAGACACTCGATGACAATGGCACAAGTACAATCTCAAATCACCTTGCACTTGCTCATAGTACCGGTGTGATTAGTGGCCCAATCTGGTAGGATAACTGAGAATGGAAATGGCCAACCTGGCTTTTGAATGGGGAACACAATTATTGGGTGTCTGACTTTAAAAACTTCAATACCTATATATTCTTTTCTCTTTTCTATAATCCTTCTGGAATTGGAATTCACTTAATTAAATTTTTATTCGAGTATACTACTTTGCTTATTAAAATATCCAATACAGAAAATTATTGGGCATAATCAACCTACTAGCTTCCACTAAATCAAAAATTTATTAACTGCTCCATGTAGTTTGTTTATACTTCACAGCTCTTCACTTTTGTTATAATATTTCTAGTTTGATAGTTGTGGAGATTTTGTAGAGATCATGCTCTCTAAATTTGCCGTGGAAGGTATTGGGCTTTTCAGTGACGCACCGATTTTTGCTAGCAGAACAGTAATCTGATGCTAGAGGATTTTATTTTTTTCATTTTTTTGCACTTATTATTAATGGCAAAGCTTTTCTGGAAGAGAAAAGAAAACAAATTAAAGAAATAATAGCTTCTAAAGATCCCGAGCAGCCATTTATTACCAGGGAGCAAAGCAAGGGAGCATATGTCATAGTAAGCGTGGAATTTAATCATTTATTTCTTACAACCAAACAGTAAAAGATAACAAATATCTTGATCACTTAGCTCCATTCTTATGTTTATTTTGTACCTTTTTCTTTTGTGAATGATAGATTCTTGTAGACTTCTCTATGACTCGTCATCCCTCGTTTTGGTGATCTCATATCTACCTTTGGTTACGGTGGAGCTTGTTAAATATTTTCGGTCAATAACAGTGCTGCCAAAAATAATTCAATACTAGTTTCATTGTGATCCCTAGTCTATATGCAAGAGATTGCACTATACTAGTCCAGTCTCAGCCATTTGTGATTACAATACATAGGCTGCAACTTTTTGAGGAACAAACATGATGAGAGTGATGTCAGTGTTTTTTTGTTTGACTGCGAATCATTCACATACCATACTCTAACTTTCAGCTGACAAGTTGGTATATTCTCCAGAGTGGCGCGCCGTAGCTGGAGCAACAACAACTGTTGTCAGAGGATCAGCATGCTCTCTTTCTTCATTTTGTGATAAGGCTGGTCCCAAAAGCACATCAATTGGATGGTTATATGGTGCTCTGGCTGTTCCTGCCGGAGGTGAATATCCTATATTTATGTTTTTGTTACTTTGTTGAATTTTCTATGATCTTTAAATTCCGTAGTTTGTTTAGATACTTGAGCATAATGCTGGTTGTGACCGGTACCCTGTCTTGGTTCACACATTATGTCATGCTGTTTGTGTACTATTTTCATATAGATATTCCTGCGTAGAATCATTATACATTGAATTTTTGCTAAAGTTTTTCCTTGTGTACTGCTTTTAGTTGGTCGCATACTTATTTATACTTTCTTTTTTCGTTGGCTGGCAGTATACATGCTTCAAGACCAACAGCTACACGCAGCAGAGGTAAATCTGCAGAAGATGGGTTTTGTTTAGCTGTGTATCTATGTTGTAATATTTTTTTCTGACAATGGTCTACATTTAAGCTGGAGAGAACATTCATTGCAATCAAGCCTGACGGAGTGCAAAGAGGGCTGGTAAGTTTTCATTTAGATATTCCATAGATGCAGAAATTTGAATATTGTTGTTATTATTATTATTTTTTACTATTTGTACTACATTTTTCGTTTCTTCTTTCGTCCCCTATTAACCTGCTCCTTCAGACTTATATAACAAGAATGGAAATCCAAGATTTACTAGCATATAGAATTTCCTTACTTAGAGGACTGTTTGCTTGGTCTAGCATTTTCGTTTTAATTATTTTCTGAACTTTGTTTTATTTCTCTCTTGAACAATATTTTTTTCTTCACTTCTACTACACCTGACCACTCTTTATTCTTCAGATTGCAGAGATTATATCTCGTTTTGAACGAAAAGGGTTTAAGCTCGTGGCAATAAAGGTCGTGATTCCTACCAAAGATTTTGCCCAGAAACACTACCACGATCTTAAAGAAAGGCCTTTCTTTAATGGCCTTTGTGACTTTCTTAGCTCAGGCCCTGTGGTTGCTATGGTAAGATTAACAGTCATGTTACCTATTGTGATATTGAAGTTAGATCTCATTTTGGACTCACAATTTGCTGTTTTCCCATTTATTGAAATTGATTCCACCAACAAATTAAATTGTAGGTTTGGGAAGGGGAAGGGGTCATAAAATATGGTCGAAAGTTAATTGGTGCTACTGATCCTCAAAAATCAGAACCTGGTACAATCAGAGGTGATCTTGCTGTTGTTGTTGGAAGGTATGCGCTGAGAAGTTTTTATTTTATCATCTTCATCCAAGAGCTCTCACAAGTATGGTTTTACAGCTAATATGAAGATAAAAATATTGGAAAAGTAGTTAAATAGTATACTTCATTCCAGACATCCTATTTGGTTACGTGATGACATATTGGTATAAACATTTGCAACTAAGCTGCCTAAGTTTTGTGTTATCTTCCTCTTTAGGATATTATTTTGCATAAAGAAAATTTTAGTAGGTTTAGGTGACTTTTGCCGCATAGACTCCAATCAACCAAAAGCTGTTCTGGATCAAACTAAAAACACTCAACTCGAGGAAGTTGATCAAAGGAGAAAAAGAAATCACTGTTTTATCATTTTTTTTTAAAGCCTTTTTCTTGAAACATACTACCATAACTGTTTTAAGACATTTCCATGTGTACTTAATTTACTCCTTGATTGAGGCTTAGTTCATAGGATGTTGGATTGAAACTCTTGATGAATATCTCATGTAACTAACTGAAAATATTTAGTATTGCATATGCCCTTGTAGTGAAGTTAAAACTCCATTTACCTGTGGCTTATAAGTTGATTCATCTCATTGGGACTAATTCTTGTTGTTCTATAGTGTTTTCCTTCTCATTGGAAAAATTAAATTAAATTAAATTTCATTGCAGAAATATCATCCATGGGAGCGATGGTCCTGAGACAGCCAAGGATGAAATTGAGCTGTGGTTCACTCCAAGCGAATTAGTTTCTTACACCAGCAATGCTGAGAAGTGGATCTACGGGGACAATTGATGAGATTCTTCTGTGGTTCTTCACATTCTTATAAAGTTTTCAGTCTATAGAGCAGGCCGCGTGCGGCACGAAGAAATAATTATTGTTATTAATAAGTAACTCTATCCTGAGACAGTTTCTAAAACCCCACTGGAATCTTGCTGGGGTCTTGTAGGATGTTTCTCTGGAAAATAAAGATGAAGCTTCACTTTTTCTCCATTCTAAATGTTGCTTTTTTTTTTGACACTTAAAGTTGAGGTGTAAGCAAATGAGATACTCCTTGTCTATGTCAGTTCCTTGGAAGGAATAGTCTTGTTAGGCAGAAATGATAGGAAAACCTCAGGTTCAACTTGCTTTTTGAGAGATGGAGAGAATAAATTTCTTTCTTTAATTTTACATCTCCAATTAAAGATTCTTAAATATTAAGAGAACTATTTAATTATTTTCCTTGCTTTGGTGTATTAAACTTGTTTAATGAGTTGACTAGATTTTGTTTCATAAAAACGTTAAATAATGTAATGAACCTGGACACAAAAATGTCTACATTCATGCAAAAGAGAACTCTTACTCTAAGTTATCTACTAAATATGTGCAAGCAAAATGTCACTGTATCGATCATTTTCTATCTTCTCTTTTATAAAATAAGTAAACAAAACAAATGTGATCTCCGGGGCCTACAACCATTTGTAAAGAGATAAATCAAGAAGCTAAGCTACAGTTGATCATGACGGAGGAGGACATTACCTTGGCGACTTCACATGGTCGGTCCCACAATCATTTGTGAAAAGGTAAATCAAGAAGTTGCAGTTGGTCATGACAGAAAAGGCATTGCCTCGATGAAGTGTCATAACCAATTTAATTATGCCCCGTGGGTGAATTTACGGTCTCTCAAATTATATTCTCTATGAATACTAATGAAAATTAAAATTAAATTAACTCTAAAATGGTTTATTATATTATAAAAAATATATCTTTTTAAAATATTAATGACATAATTAATAATTCCTAACAAATTTTAGGACTAAAACTAAATAAATTTATGTTATTATATATATCTTTTTATATATTTAAAAATATAATAAAAATTATTATGAATTTTCTAGTTAGTGGGTTTTTGGTTGATGGATTGGGGTATGGCTTTTTTAACAAATACATAACTGCTTAACAAATACACAACCGATCTCTCTTATTTTTAAGACTAACTTCCAAAGTCATGGTCTATCCCTTTCTTCATGAGCAAACTACAGCGATCGATGGCGGCGGCGGCGGCGGCGGCGGCGGAGGCGACAAGTCAGGCGATAGCTGATCCAGCACCGCCGGAGTCGGAGGCGGAAGACGCCTGGGTCTGGTCGCAGATAAAGGCGGAAACGCGGCGAGTGGCGGAGGAGGAGCCGGCGCTGGCCAGCTTCCTCTATGCCACCGTCCTCTCGCATTCCTCCCTCGTTCGTTGCCTCTCCTTCCACCTCGCCAGCCTCCTTTGCTCCCCGACCCTCCTCTCCACGCTTCTCTACGACCTCTTCGTCTGGGCCTTCTCCTCCGCGCCGCCGCTTCTCTCTGCCGCAGTCGACGACCTCCTCGCCGCCCGCCGCCGAGACCCCGCCTGCGGTTCCTTCTCCCACTGCCTCCTTAACTACAAGGGGTTCCTCGCCCTGCAGGCCCACCGCGCCGCCCACCTCCTCTGGGCCTTCGGCCGCCGCCCGCTCGCGCTCGTCCTCCAGTCCCGCGTCGCCGACGTCTTCGGCGTCGACATCCACCCCGCCGCCCGCGTCGGCCGCGGCGTCCTGCTCGACCACGCCACCGGGATCGTCGTCGGCGAGACGGCCGTCATCGGGAACGACGTGTCGATACTCCACCACGTGACCCTCGGCGGCACCGGGAAGGCGGCCGGCGACCGGCACCCCAAGGTCGGCGACGGCGTGCTCATCGGCGCGGGGGCGACCATACTGGGGAACGTGACGGTCGGGCAGGGGGCGAAGGTTGGGGCCAGCGCGGTGGTGCTCATGGACGTGCCGGCGAGGGCCACCGCGGTGGGGAACCCCGCGAGGCTGATCGGCGGCGACGACAGGCCGCCGGCGCATGAAGGCCAGTCGATGCGGGACTTCGACCTCAATCAATGGTCAGACTACGTCATCTAATCCACCTCTAATTGCATATGCATGCTTAATTGCATCATTTGATTCTTAAATGTATCTTCAAACAATTGTGTGATTCAATAAGTTCATTCAAGTGAATATGTATACCTTTAGGTTTCTTGTTCATTAATTAGTTTACCACATTTAGAAATAATAAACACATTTATCTATGCTTTAAAGTTGCTTAATTTCATTAATTGTGCAAGCTAAAAAAAGAAAGTCTTGGAGTTAGATGCATTGCTATATACACCTTTAAGCTTAGCTTTACTTTAACCAAATTAGGCAAAGTGAATATGTGTTGAGCTTAATTTACCTCAAGTGCTAATAGTCTTGGCAAAGTGAATATAAGGCAACAATAGGCTTTGGCAAGAGGTGAGCTAGGATGGAGCTTGTGCATGACCAATTGGTAGGTTTAGGGTCGGGCGGGTGTTTGCGAGGTTGGTGGGTCAAAGTCGAAAAGATGACTAAGGAGAGGTCTCCGAGTGACTCGAGTGGTTAGAGTCTTTCTCTTTTCGTAGGCATACAAGCCCCCAAGAACACACCTTGTCATGCATCGAATAGTTGTTGAAGATTCAAGTTGGTTCTTGCTTGGACATGTGCAAACTTCAAATTGGGCTAGTGCCACTTCACTAGATCATATGTTATTCACATTGATGAGCTTTTGCTATAGGTCTTCTCTTGTGTACCTAGGTTAGATGTGTATTTGATGTTAATGCATGCATGTGAGAAAAAATTGTCATACTAAATTAGACATTTTGTGATCGAGGCGATCTTGCAATATAAAGATTGGAGATTAAGCATGGAGGATGTTGGCCATCGTGGGTCGGGTCGGTCGAGTAAGTAGCCAAGGTTAGACTTCGAGGATGGTCATTAAGCTTGAAGGAAATCCTTAAGAGCATGTAAATTAACCTTAATTATTTATGATTGCATGTTGTAGTTTTGGGGTATCGTAATTGAGTTTGGAGAGTAGTGTTTGTGGGTGAAATCTCAATTAGGGACGAATTCATTGAAATTCTATTAGCACATATTAAGGTTGATGCCTTGGCCATTATCCTCAATTTGTAATAGTCTATTCCATTGTCTCTCATAAAAATTGTATTAGTAAAATGCTCTTCTCCTTCCTTTAATTTTTTAATGCAAGAGGTGTATGAATATAAAAATGGGAGACGAATGAGGAACAACGACATGACTACCCGTCAATAAAAACACACTAGCTTTTGCCCTTCATATGAAGTTCCTGATTCCGTACATGATGATGATGATGGACCAAAGGCATCTTAAGCTATACAATAATAATATAAAATCTCCAACATGATTGCATTTCATATTACTTTTTACTATATTTGAACACATAAACTCCTATTATTTTATTCAAAATTAAACAGATTTGAAATTTTTAGCTATAAGTCTTGAATAATCCTATTATTTTACTTCAAAATTGAAATGGTTCTTACTCCATCAAAAAGTGTATAGATTTTAAATATTTGAACTTTCTCATGGTCTGTCTATTGTGGTGTAGTTGTTAATATTTTTATCTTACATGTTAAAGGTTCTTAATTCCATTCTGGGCGGCATCAGTTTTTTTTTGTAATTAATAAAAATTACAGATGTTACTTCGCATAAAAATTAATAATATTTTTATTAGATTATTTTCGTTTTTATTCTTTAATGTTTAATTGTAACTATTTAAAATTTATTAGATTAAGTGAAATGTGTTTACTTGTAATTATAGTTAAATTCATTGTACCATTTTTTAATTATTATTTTGTAATTTATTGGTACATGAGTAGTTCACCATTCAATCAAATAAGATATAGTGAAATTATATGCAAAATAAATGATGGTTGATCAATCACATATAAATCACTTATGGCTAAATGTAGTCCCGCGGTTATGATGCAACTATAAAATCTTAGTTAATTCAGATATTCACAAATCGATTCATTATTATAGCACATCTCCGATTTATTTTGATAATCAATGAAAAATTTCTATGAGATCGGATAAATTATTTTTAAAATTAATCAATTTGAAAAATTAAATTGAATTATAAAAAAAACTTATGTGGGATTGGGTTGTGATTCAAGTCACAAATAAAACATAGCTTGAAAGTCATCTAACAATTGAAAATTTCATGACTAACCTTTAGAGAATTTTATTTTTTAAGTTATAGGGGGCACTTTGCATTTTGCCTCCTACGTAGCAGTGCTACTTGGCGCATAAGAGTAAAATGATGTCACTGGATCAAACCGCTCCGCTCGACGTGATTTCTCCACTCGTCTCGCCGCCCTCGCCGTCGGACCTTCCGATGGTACGTTCCCTTCCTCCATCTGATCGCTTGTCTTTCATTCTCGTTGGTTCCGGCATTTTTTCACCTATTAAGGTTCGTTTGTGCGTTCCGACGATGACCTAGTTCTCATGCCGCTTCAGTATTAACGCCGTAGATCGTCTTGTGTGGAATAGAACGCGAAGAGCCTTCTTCCTTGCAGATCTAGGAAGAGGCTAAAAGATCTGGAGATTGCATGTCTTTCTTATTCGCTACTTTTCCCCAAATGAGATAAGTTTCTTTTTCTTAATTAAACGAGGGGGAAATTTAGGTAGTGATTTGCTGCGGATTATGGAATTTATGGGTTCAGGGAAACTAGATTTTGGAACTGTTTCTGGGGATGCTTGTTTAATCATTCCATCAGGCTGCTGTCTCATGTCTTCTTCTTCCTCTTCGTCAAAACAAGAAACGAAAATAAAAATAATAAAAAAAAAAACAATGCAGGTTTATGCTGTTAAATTTTATTCACCGGGAGCATGCTGATAGTTACTAGACGGGATGCACTTCTAGAAGAAGTTATGAAAATTATGCTAAAATATAATTAATTGATTTTAAGACTATTCTCTAGTATGAAATTAGATGAGCTCATTCTTCTTACTCTGTTGCCGTTTTAAAGGAATAATGGTTGCTAAAATATAATGGCTGTTGATTTATTTGTCAAGTAGTTATTTCATGCTTGAATCCTTTACTACATTTAGTATGAGAAATGATGGCTGCTTATGCCAGGTCTGTGCTAATTCCCTGTAATAGGCAAAGTGGTGAGTCCTTAGTTTTGTACTAACAGCTTTTCTTAACTATCTAATCGTCTATGAAATTACATTTGCTTCCATTCTTCAGATTTGAGTGAACAGTTGCCTTCCTTGTAAAATACGTATTAGCTTACCTTTTGTTGGTTTCTAGTCAAAGAAAAGAGGACTTTCTTTGGAGGAGAAGCGTGAGCAGATTCTCCAAATCTTTTATGAGTCTCAAGACTTCTTCCTTGTAAGCTTTCTAGTTCATTGGTCAATATTAATCCTAGATCTCAATCATAGTGTTGTTTGATACATGACTTTTCAGTGCAGCATTGATAAATTTGGCCGATGGAGTAAGCTCATACACTAAATGAATATTTACCTAATAGTTTTTAAGCAGACAATCAGTTCTAATTTTCTTTCAAATAGTGCTATTTCTATTATTTGAGTATTTACGCCAGTTTTTATGTTGTTTTTACTAATTGTGTTGTTAGAGGTAGCATTGATGCACTAAAACTCATGGATATTAAATATTCTGTTAAATGTCATTTGTAAACCTATGTGATCCTTCCTACAAGTTACCACTAATATCAATAATAGTGATACACTCATAAGTGAAATATGAAAGAAATCAGATTGTCAAATAAACAACCGATAATGAAATTAATACTGAGAGAGATAGTCAAAGTCTCTAAAGAAAGATCTTTATTGAGGCTAATAATGATTATCTTGAAACTCAAAACTCCATCTAAGAATTTTTCTTGGGTAATGGATGAGGACAAGACAACCAAATAGTTGGTATGATTTTAGTGTAGAAATCATTGATTGTGTAGAGGAGGCAGGATATACAGTGTTTAAGAAATAAGTATAAGATGACTGATACATAGGGAGGGTAAGAAGAAGGGCTGATACCATTGGTGATCCCTGAATTCACTCATGCAGCTTTCATATCTCATGAGATAATTTCCAAAGGTATCCCAAATTGCTAACTGGAACAAGTGACCAGTGACCTGATTTGGTTGAAAAAGGTGTTCTACAATACAGAACTATAAGTGGAAGAATTTTCTTATGGCTAGTGGGACCAGTTTAGGCTAATATTCCAGAAGTAGCATCCAATAATTTATTCTATCTTATCCTAAATCATTGTTACATCATTTAAAGTTCTGCACCGATAAGCTACTGTTGTTAGTCTTTGTTGTTTATATGCTTGTCTTTAAACACTATCACAGAATTACTTATTTCAATCATCATTAGAAACAATTATTAGTGGCCATATTATCTTATGTTTTAATTTTTTAGCTTAAAGAGCTTGAGAAGTTGGGCCCAAAGAAAGGTGTCATAAGTCAGTCAGTGAAGGATGTTGTGCAAAGCTTAGTGGATGATGATCTTGTTATGAAGGACAAAATAGGCACATCCGTGAGTTCATTTCCCATAATTTGATGAAAGTTATTTTTTTTTGTTTATGCATGAATTATATGTAACAAATCCATATTGCGCTCAATAAGTAGCCAACTATTTGAATAGACAATTTTCTGATAATTAAAATTAAAATACATGATTGGCTTTTTGCAAGTTGTTACATATGTGAATTACCTTTCTTGAGCTATAGGCACTGTCTTTCTCCTAGTAGAGATTCAGATGTGATCCATAGCAGTTTATGCTTCAAAAATAGCTGTGTGTCCAGTCTCACCGTTCACCCAGCCAAAGTTCCTCACATCCTTATCTTGGTTGATATCCAGGTGAGAGTTAATTCTAAAAAAAAACTTGAGTGGGGGAGACTTTACCCATTTATTCGTGCAAGATAAATTGTACATGAAGATGCTGAGTAATATAATTTTCTAATGTGTGCTTGGAAGGTTAAATTGTACATGAAGATGCTGAGTAATATAATTTTCTAATGTGTGCTTGGAAGGTATAAGTTTCAACATGAGCGATATTAACCTCATTTTTTTTATTGTCTAAGAATACTAAATATTAACACAGATGTTATGGTGGCAAACAGATTCCAATCATCAAGTGTTTGGCATCTTTGCTCTCCATGTCGTTGGCACTAAACTAAAGACTACACTGAAGTGTGTGATGCATCTGTCCTTTCACACTAGGTGGCCCAATGTAAATAGCTGGAATTTTAAAGGATGTCAGCATGAGCAATCTTGGGCTTCACTCTCACAATTCATTGCTAACAAATCACTGCATTCTACAAGCAAAGTATGGGGAGGACGTGGTGCCTATTAAGTCGGGGTTGGTGGTAAGTTGTGCCCTCTAATACAAAACCTGGAACATTTTTGATGGCTGCCTCCTTTAAGGAGGTTTTACTTCGACCAACTACTCATTGTGAGCTGACTGCTACCAAAAGGATCTGCTAGGACAAAAGCATATTTGCCCAATAGACTGCCACAATATGATGCTGGAAGAAAGTTCCTGAAAATGCAACATATGTTTTGAGGAAGATCATTGGTAAAATGCCTACCACATAGGGTGGACTATTGATGATGTAGGAGTCGGAGACTCTACGACTTGGTCTTTTCAATTCCCTAACTATCAAAAGAAACTAATGCATATAGAAGATGAAACGTCTTTATGAAGTGAGCATAGTTCCTTGTCCATAGAGATAAAGGGTACACACAAACTTCTTGGCTCCTTTCATGTAGGAAAACTTCCTCAGCGGATCTCAAGCTCATGAATGCAAATTTTCAGAAAGAGATAAATGGTGGGGGTGATTGGGCGTAAGCATAAATGTAGGATTTTGCAATGTTAGTCCTTGACTAATCTTGAATGTCTTTCCAAAGTCATTTAAATCGGTGCCTTCGGTTTTTTCGTGCTTCAGTTCAGGCACAGACCCTTTCACACTTCTATACACTGATACACATATCTTCTTCCCTCACCATGTAATTATTATTGTTTTGCTATAATTTTATTGATATTACAGAATTCACCTAAAATGGTCGTGTTTATTTGTTTTAATGCTATTAAATAACAATTAGTTGGTTTTAAGAAACGGAAACATGCTAGACAGCCATTGTAAAATTAGATTTCTGGGTAAACATGGAAGAAATCCTTCCCTAGAAAAGAGCTTGCAACACAAAAGAAGTTGATCATCGTCATCTGTTGTCGCTTGTTGCTTCTTTTAAGCTTTCCTTCTTGAATAGTAATGGTTATGATTTTCTTATGGTCTCTCCAGGTATACTTTTGGAGTCTGCCTAGTTGTGCTGGTAATCAGGTATCATCTGTTGGCCTTTAGAAATGTTACTGACCAATGATATTGATTATCCAAACACTTATCCACTAAGGAGATTTGAAACAGTTGAGAAACACACGAACCAAACTAGAGTCTGAGCTTGCAAACTGTCGAAAGCGCTTGTCTGAACTTACTGGACAAAGGGACAACTTAAAAAAAGGCAGGGAGGAGTCTGTGAGTTGATTACAGGGTTCTGATCTTCTGTTATATCCATATATCGCTTTGACAGAACTTGTTCATTTTCATTTGGCATCACCCTTGTGTAGGATGAGAGAGAGGCAGCATTAGAAGAGCTTGAGGCTGTTGAGTTACAGCATAAGAAGCTAAAGGTAGCTGCTGTAGTTTTTACTGCATTTTGATGACCATTTTCCTTGGCTGTTGAGTTAGTCTTTTTTTTGCAGGAAGAATTAGCCTGCTATGCAGATAATGATCCAGCTGCATTGGAAAAAATGAGTAAGAATTTTTGTCTTGCTTTGTATTAAAAAGTTCTTTCGTCTTCTTTGCAGCCTTTCTTTATGCATATAGTTCGACAACAAAACTTTATCATCAGTTTTCCTATGTTTTTTTGGTGACATAACAGAAGATGCAACTGAGGTTGCGCATGCAGCAGCTAATAGATGGACAGGTATATCCCTAGCCATCAAATTTCTGTTCAGAAGAGCATGAATTCTTTATGAAACTGATTAGTTTTGTCTCATACTTAATCAGACAACATATTTACCTTACAACAATGGTGTTCAACCAACTTCCCACAAGCAAAAGAACAGCTCGAACACATGTACAAGGAGGTATATTATAAGAATTCTTTCATGAAGTAACACAGACTATTGGTCATTGCTAAATATCATGTTCATTTTTGTCAATTGCGTCTGCTGTCTTGTTTGGTGAAAGAGATCTTTTGTCTAATCACACTCACATTGCATTCAATTTGACACGTTTAAGCAAGTTATCTTTGTCATCTCGATTCTGTTGGTTTCTCAACCACCAGGCTGAAAGTGTGCCCAAGAAGGTGGTCCTAAATCATGCGACTCCTCTTCAATATAGGGTATGTGTAGGTGAAGAGGTCTACTTGATGACTTGGTCATCAATCATTTTAGGTTGTAAAATAACAATTTTTGTAGTGGGATAGAAAACCTTCCTCTACTTTCTAGTGCATTTGAATTAACATGATAAAAGTCTTTCTATTTTCAATATCTGTGTTTTCATCTAACATGCCTTCTAAAGGTGCCATCTTTTACAACATTGATATTGTGACCTTATTCTCTGCAATGTTTGCTTCTAGGGAAGACTTATTTTGGATTCTGAGTGTTTGGCTCAAAATTGCAGGTTGGGATAACTGATGACTTTGAATACCTACAATGATTTTTCATGGACCCTTGGTCTGTACTTCAAGAGCCAATATCTTCAATAGCGAGGTTATTTGGCATGGTGAAATTTCGAAACAATGGCACCTTAGGACACACTCCTAGTGGCCCTTTCCCTTCCAAAGATCAAATTTGGTGAACGTTTTCTTCTATTTTGGATGCCCAGTTGTCTGCTGTGTTGTTTGTTGGTCAGATGCAGCATATTATGTTTTGAATCATTATTAGCCACCAATGCTTCGTCAAGAGACACATTGGTCATGCTTTGAATCACAATTTCGGTCGATGTGGGTGAGTTTTATAATATATTAATAATTTGGCAAGGACGAGAATAGACTAGTAGGGCAAGGGACGTAGGTCAGGATTGAAATTTTCATAACAAAGGAATTTTACTCAAAACAACCGGCATTCTTTCTAAGAATGTAAAAGAAAGCTTATGGAAGTAGATCAATTTGAATTAAAACCTTCAACCTTTGTCTCAGTTTTTATAGTCTTTTGAAGCGTATAAAAAATTAAGACTTGTGAGATCCCTCGACATCTTCAGATAAGCCATTGATGGGTTCTCATATAAAAAATAGAAAAATTAAGCCAATATCAAAGCTGACTTGAATGGTGCTTTGTCAATAGTGGCTGGCATAGACACTACACTTTATTTTAAATTAATTAGAAATATTACTGGCAACACATTCAATTTAGCCAACCAAAAAAACTCACATACTGCGTTCGCCAACAAAGTGTATAAATTATTACAACAGTGAGCATTTCCTTAGTTAAATAATTTGGTCCGTTTGCTTGTCCCATAACATATTTGATTTATTAGGGAAGAAAGAGTATTCTTCGGTGATGCTGCCTCATCCTCCCCGTTATATCAGATTTTCAATACGATAACCATTTTCCAAGCGTTCTGTCCCGTCCACTGTCGGGTTGTGCAAGTCGTCGGCCGTATCTGCTTCCTCGACATCTTTAGAGCTCAGAAAACTTGGTTGATTGGTTGAAGAAAGCAGCCTTGCCCACATTCTGTCAGTAATGACCACCTTATTTCCTGTTTCTGTCACCCTCTGCGATAAACAAAGATTTGTAGTTCAGCTAGTAAATAGTAGCATCTCAGACATCAGTATACGATGTTTAAACAATTAAACCACCCTAATTAAATCATGTATTAGGGTCGACAGTATTCATATCATAATATAATTTGATAATTGAAGTAAACGTACATAAAGGTTCCGTGAATTCTAGCTTGTTAAGACAACTAGAGTAAACCATCGTGTCAAATGGCTATATAACTAACCTTATAATTTTGTCAACACAATAAAGGAAAACGTCTGTGAGAACTGATATATAATGAAAACTTCTACTACACAATCGAGTCAATAGGAAATTTAATCAGAGACAGTTCCAGCTAATAAGTTGTTTTCATGTTATTGTTCGTTGGCTCCATGTTTAACACTGTGCGCTTCAAAAAACATATATAGAACTTACCTCAAATGGTATGTAAGTGTGCCTGCCATTAACTAGCCCGACAGTGAAACCTGTGTACCCGGCCATTGCCCCATGTACTGCACTTTGTGCTAGAAGTGTGCAGTAAACATTGTCTGAAGCATTGCTTGGAATTGCTCGAATCATGTATGTTGGATCTGCATCCCCAAGGACAAACATTTACACTTTCAGTTAACAAAATTAGATCCAGGATTGACTTAAATCTGGTCAAATACCAATATATTTAAGATTTATCACCATCCTTTGTCTCTTCGCGAAGTAATCCTGCATCATGCAACAGCAAAATGTGAACAATTAGTTGAAGCCTAGTGCATATTGATTAGAAGTTTAACAGTAGCGCATATGAAGATACGAAGTACAACATGTACAATTCAAAACCTACTGAGACATTTTTAAAATGTTGATAGATATGCGTATCAAGCACATGATGGACATAGAATGGACATGTCTCCAGACTGAACATACTGGTAGATAGGAAGTGGTCGTGATTTGAATTTGTAACGCACCTTTATCCTCTGAGACAACCATAGACCAACATCGAGAAGCAGTTTGTTCCCAGAGGCATCTTCATGCTCCATTGACTTCATGCTTTCAGCAATAAGATCTTGTCCAGCTCCTTCAGCAACAACTATGACCATATGTCCATGTTCTTTAAGGGTCTTCTCTATATATTCAAAAAGACCACCTTTTCCTTCCAGATAAAAGGGGGATTCTGGGATCAAGCAACAATCCTAAATGGGAGGAGAAAAGAACAAATCAGCAATGTTGATCCACAGGGAAGAATACCATTTTTCAGTCATTCATTTGGTAAATTACAAAACCAAATGTCTCAGCCAGTTGTTACAAGGATCTATTACATGCAAATCAAGGAAATAACAATATCACTAACCACATCTCGGCTTGCAAGTGTCGCATACATAGCTATGAACCCTGCACCATTAGAGTTTCTTAGCTTAGAAGGTTGAAATTGCATAGTCATACTCCAAAATTGATCTGCGAATCTATATCTTAAGAACTTCAAATGCATAATATTGAATTAGATCAAGTATTATAAAAAGGAAAACTTGTCGTGGATACTTTTCATACCCAAAAAAAATTGCTAGCATCGAGATAGTGAAAAATCATATCCCATCTGACTTTTCAAGATTTATGATAATTCACACAGCTTGTGGACATGCATGATGTTGGTCAGATATCAAAACATATTAGTGCGCGCTTCTAATAAATGTCAAAGCATGTTATTAAATACTTAAAACAAAAAAAATATCCACAATGTTTATTTTTGGGTTAATCGCCTGATGTTGGAGTACACAGTTTAAGAAAGAGATATCACTGATCACCATGAGACAGTATTTATGGCGATGAAGGAGTTTTACCACTATAACGGCCCATTAGTTTCACAACTCCGATACCATTCTCACCACTCTCAGCCTCTACATGTGCAGCATTAATTGCACGCTGGGCCTCTTCGACGGCAGAATCAAAACCAAAGGACTTGTCAATAACCTGAATCAGAATTACAACACAAAATGTAATGATGAACTGGATAATAGTTTTTAGGCATAGTAAAATATCAAAGAATAGGTGGAAAGAAAGAAAAAAACTGATACCGCTATGTCATTATCTATCGTCTTGGGGATTCCAACGACAGAAACTTTGAGACATCGTCTCCGAATTTCCTACAATTAATAATCATGGAGAAATTTATCGATCAGTTCATTCTATTCTAATATCAGAAAACTAGAAGCTACAATCCCCTAATACATAATTGAGAAAAAAATTAATATTGGAAGTCAAATGTATTAGTTGCCCACTCACCAAAAGCAGATTATGAAGGGAAAAGAAAAACACATGATGTAAAATAAAATTTTCATGATATGATAAAATGGAAAATTTTCTATCATAGATGATTTTTTAAGAAAAAAATTGACATTACAGCATATCTATACATGAATTAAGATAACAATCTAGATATAACAGTTTGATTACTCGATTACCTCAAAAATAGCAGCTGCTCCCTTGTGAGTTCCATCTCCTCCTATGATAAAAACCTGAATAATGGATATTTGTTAGCGAATCAATCTCAATATCTATCGTTTTAACCCAGCATCAAATAAACAAAAACCAAATGTAGAGTTTAAATTCTACCTGGTTTATTCCACGATCTTGAATGTTATCAACTATCTTTGAGGTATCATGACCTCCTCGTGATGTACCTAGGATTGTGCCACCACGTTTATGGATATCATTCACACTCTTTGGTGACAACTGTATGGTATTACGAGCATAGAATCCTCTGTATCCACCCTGTAATGTCAATAAAAGTTAATGCAAACAGTTACAAAAAATCTAGAAACTAAGTCCTCGAGAAAATATTATATGGATCCATGTCATTCAATTATTAACAATTCGAACTCCATGCTAATTTGGAATTATATATTGTAATACTGCCTAGTTTACTTTATCCATGGATTCTTGACTAAACCAAAGCAACATCTAATCCATCAACACAACTACTTAGAATTAGATATATGATCTTACACTATTTGAACATACACTTACATACATAAGCCTCTTTAGAATTAAGTATATCAGCCTACACTGAACAGATATTAAGTGTGCAAAGTTACTGCTAACTTATAGCTTTTCTAACAATGTCTAGTTAAAAGGTTCATATCCCAGAACATACATTTTTTAACACGTGATATTCATACACTGAACATAACATGAGCAATAGAACACCCATACAGATACTCTGATTTGCGAGGCTTGGAAATCTTGTCCCATGACATTAGGGGTAAAAAAATTGTAGGTAACATTCTACACTATAATGTAGATTGGACATAAATCTCCCACTGCAGAAACAACATTTTAGATTACATCTAAAGGTTGTCTGGGTAATTTAGTAAGTTCCCATAATAGACCAAGGGAACCAGCTCAAGTAGATACGGGTATGACAGGCATAGTGGATGAGGAATAGGAAAAAAAAAAGTTCTAGGCAAGCCCCAAAAGTAGGTTGATTTGGAGGCTTAAAGTATAAGGTTTACAATGGATAAGTACTATGTTAGCGAAACACCAGAATGATCAAACAATTATAAATCCAGCTCTCTTAGACCTAGATCTACAATCTGTCCCATCTGCAGATTTTTTTTTCAACAAAGCTTCCTACAACTCAATGAATCAAACTAATGTGGGTAAGTACATCATAATTATGAAATAAATAGAAAATTATGCAAATACCCAAGGAAGAAAGTACTTTGTAATACAACAATTAGTCCTGACCTCAATACCAAGAATATTGTTAACACCATACATATAGGACAAGCCACACACTATTTCCCGAATCACTGTGTTAAGTCCTGGGCAGAGACCACCACATGTTACAATGCATGCAAGCACATCATCTGACTCAAAGTAAACCTGGATAAATTTCCAAGATTACCTATAAGTTAGAAATGATCATATAAATATGACTAATGTATTCAGCAACATGTACCACACAACATACCCTTTGGCGCGGCCCAGCACGCCGAAAGTGGATTCCCCTTGGGCTCTCTTTTTGAACAACAACCTACAGGCTCAAATTTTAATTTACTATATTCCATATAAACAATCAAAGACATATGAGACAACAATGACATCTTTGCAGCTAAAGTTTAAAACAGACTCTACGGTATGTCACAACAATAAACTTCTTACCTTCTTGGGAACAGTATCATCATGATCAACAAAGTACTGCCTGTCAAGGAAATATTTAGAATTAATGTATATAGTAGTATACTGTAAATGACAAATCATCTTTGCCAATAACATATCTAATGTATTCCAAGATTGGGTGTAAGACCATACTTGACAACTGAGTAAGCTGGGTTGTCTTGGAGTGGATTGGAGTATGTCTGCATCAGAAGAGTAATCACAGCATTTCAAATTTATTTCAAAGACGCACAGTTCACAAACAGTGATTATCTAAGTTGTCTTTGAAATGTCAAACACAAGTGTTCGTAGATCCAGAGTATGAAAAATGGAATACTACTACCAGTAACATAAACCCTTTTTGGAGTACAAGTGTTCAAAACAAGGCGCTCTAAATCCATCTGAAAAACAAAATAAATGAAACTTTTAACTGTGTTGTATCAATTAAATTAACACATGAATTAGTTTCAGTGGACGAAGTTGGGATACAAGTGAATATCAAGATTCTTTCTCGTATACATAAACATTCAAAACTGCGATGCTGCTACGATCCCAGAACATTTTTTTTCTTCTTCTCTTTCACATGATTTGTCCAGTATTAAAAATGACGAGCCAAGTTAAATCAAGCAAAAACCCTCGCTTAGTATGTTGCCACGTCTAATTAGATCTACATGCACCAATCTGGCACTAAGATCTCAGACAGATCAAGCCATAACGCGCTTAACTTGTAACGATCCCGGACTCCTATTTGTTCTCTCATCACTTTCACTTTCCACATGCAATCCGACAAAAGCTCGCATCGACAAATCCGCTAAATCGGGTTAAAAAAAAAAAGTTGACTCACAGGGAGATCGGGGAGGTAGTCGGTGAGGTGCGGCACGTCCTCGAGGACGTACCCGAACTCCCCTTTCACGATCTTGAGCGTGGACTCCGGTTTGGTCCCCGCCATCGTACGCGACGCAGCGGCACAGTTAACGAGGGCAAGGGGGCTCGAACGCGAGGGAGGAAATACGAAGCCCGAAGCCGAGGATCTGGTTGCCGGTTGGCGACTTGGTCTCAGAATGGCAGAGATCGGGCTTCCTCGCGGCACCTGCAGTAAGGAACGTCGGCGGAGCGGGCAAGACCAAGGATGGTGGAGGAAGCCATCGTCGATCGGGAAGACGCCTGATGCAATGAATCGCCTGCTCGTGCTCCAATCGGACCAGATTCTTCTCGACAGCGACCTGCGATGCTTTCTCTGGGAGGTGGTCACGGAGCGCGATGGTCGGGGAGGAAACGAGAGAATAAACTATTCCGAAAATGGACAGTGAGCGGAGCGGTTGCAGTTTAAAGGCACGGCGGAGTTGGCTCAAAAATAGCCCCTAAAAGTTGACTAAATTTCCGGTTTGCCACTCCGCGTCCGATGAGCCTTGTCGCGCACGCTGATTCCTCAACTCGTCCAGGACCCACAGCTGATGTGGCTCACCGTAATGGCTTTGCCGTTTCAATTTTTTTAAAGTAAGGCTTGTCGCAATAGATTCCCGTTATAAATTTGTAACGAGAATATGAACCGTTCAATTTTAAAATAGAAAATTAAATTCAGATCATCGATTGAATGAGTGATTTATTTGAGGAAACTGAGAGACAACGAGAGAGATGAGAAACCCAGCAGCAGTATTTGTTGAAAAACATACAAATCAACAGTCGATCGTCTGAACTCTGGGCCCGGCTTCTCGCTCCGTCTCCAAGGCGGAGAAGCTTCTTCACGTTCCCTATTCAATCAACGGCCGAATTCGTGTTCCCTGCAAATCACCCATTCAATCTACGGTCTGGATATAATTTTAACTTTAAAATCGAACGGTACAGATTTTCCGTCACAAATGTGTGACAGGAGTCTATTGCGACAAGCAACTTTTTTGAATTTATTTTTAGATTTAATCGAATTCATTGAAATTTCATATAAAAATTAAATAAATCATCAATAAAATATCAATTAAATAAATAGGTTAAAAATAAAAATAATCAAAATTTCAATTAAATAGAAAGAGAGAAAGGAGCCAAGCTCCCTTTCCGTGGAGGAAGCCAGTCCATCAGTTTCCTCCATGGAAGTCTCGAGCAACGTGACGCCGTCCACCTTCTCCTCCTCCCCTCGCGCCTCTTAAACGCGCCTTATTATACGCACGCATTGATCAGTTGATCGCCATCGACTCGATCCTCAAGATGTCTCTCCGGCTGAAGTACGTTCCACTGCTCCCCCTCGTCGTCGTCCTCCTCCTCCTCTTCGCCGCCGAGTCAGAGGCCGCGCTTGATGCTGCGAGTACCTGCTCCGGCGGGGAGTGCGCCGGCGCGTGGGAGGAGGAGGCGGCGATGCCGACGGAGTCGAGCCGGCGAGCGCTGGCGGCCACGCGGTACGTGAGCTACGACGTGCTGAAGAAGGACAGAGTGCCGTGCAGCCAGCGAGGGCAGTCGTACTACAACTGCCAGCAGCACGGGAAGGCCAACCCTTACCGGCGCGGCTGCACCGTCATCACCAGATGCGCCAGAATGCTCGATTGATTCAACACTACTCTCTCTGAATATATAAAAGCAAAATGGTAATCTAAAGCACAAGAAGAAATTAACAGTCTTCTTTGATACTATATATAATAGAGGTTCTTCATGCACATATAGAGGTATATGTGTATGTGCATTTATAAGAAGTCAATGCAAATCTCAACAATGGATGAAGTTTTGGTCGACAACTATGAGACTATTGTTTTATTTATTTATAATAATATAGTTTGTACATGATGAATTTGGTCAATTGAAGTTGATTTTACATATCTAAAAAAGTGTTATGAACGAATCAAAATTAAAACTGTGTGTACAGTTAATTCTTATCTGAAATGTGTTAGATTTGAAAGTAGAGTAGATTTCTAAAAAGCTTCAATATAACAAAGCAGTATCTAAACTACATGCAACTGAAATTAAATAAATGCTTTATTATGTAAAAAAAGAATGAATGGCTGCATGTGCATTTTTGTTATGAATACAAGAACATTAAAAAAACAATAGTATAATGTCTCAAACTAGTATTATTTATTCATGTTAAAGCTAAGTTAACATAAATAATTTAGCTTTGATGAACTGTTGAATTGCGTGACAATTGAACTGATCTAAATTTAAAATCAAATCAAATTGTACTAAAAGTGACTTTGACAAAAATTTCTCTGCATTTGCAATTTCACAAACTAGAACTAGCAATATTTCCTAGGAATCTTATATGGTAATAACAAATACAGCATCCAACACAGATTAGAACTAAAAATAAATAAAAGTGACAAGAAAACACACTAGAAGAACCAAACATATAGGCAGAAATGCAAATGATTTACGCTA
This sequence comes from Curcuma longa, assembly GCF_044706935.1. Lineage (NCBI taxonomy): Eukaryota > Viridiplantae > Streptophyta > Magnoliopsida > Zingiberales > Zingiberaceae > Curcuma > Curcuma longa. The sequence goes on from NC_133877.1 coordinate 1,362,977, forward strand.
CTTTTTTTATATTTACAACCATGTTTTCAACCTACTATAATTCATGAGCACGAGGGCGGCACAGGAGAAATATCAGAACATATTTACCCGGAAAAACCATGGAAGTATGAATGCAATCACCAAGCAAGCCATCACGAAATTACAGAACGGTTGCTGCCTCCAGCAACTACACCTTTCGGAGGGGTCTCGGTTGCTCGATTCTCCCCTCTCGTACCACTCATCCATGAACTTGCTATTGTTCTCACCAGTGATGTTTTTTGCGTTTGCACCACAAATTTCACAGAATCTGCACCACAGGAAATCACTGTCTAGTTGTCCTACTGTAGCATTTAAGAACTTAAAATAGAGTGGAGAGAAAAAGGTTGGTTGAGTTTTTTGTGGCAAAGATATCATAGCAAGATCATGTTCTTCTCTAAGGCCTAAGATATCAAATTCATGAGTGTAGTTGCAAATTTGCTGAAGGAGTACGTGGGCAGTAACAGTCTATGGATGAATATAGTCGAGCGTTTGTGATATAATAAACTGTAATAGCACAATTAAACTAGTACCATCATCAGCATGTAGGTAAGTTAGAGGTTTGACCTAAGATCAAAGAATTAACAGCAGATTACGCATCTTTATAACAAGTGGTTATAGAAATGACATGAATGAAAAATAGAACTAAATTGCTTAGGGAAAAAAAGAAGAGTGCTAATTGATGAAGAGGCAAAAGGAAAATCAAGAACAAAAATAACATGCCCTGTGACTAAGGCCAATCCAAACTTTGGCCAGTTGTTTTCAAATAGTCAATTGGATTTATTCTTATGAATGCCTTGAAACAAACTTTAGCCACAGAGTGTAAAATTAGCAGTATCATCATCATATAGTAAATTGGATTTATTCTTATGAATGCCTTGAAACAAACTTTAGCCACAAAGTGTGTAAAATTAGTGGTAATAAGTACCCATGACGATTGAGGGGTAGAGATGGGTACGAGTATTGAGTTTGTTAATGAGTATAGATATGGTTTGATGCTCTCGAACATGGATTTAAATATCGTCCAGTTCTGGTCATCACAGGTAAAACATCTCATATCGTCCATCAATTGGCATGTGGAACCTTTCTGCAATGGAACCGCGATCAGAAACCTCATCTCGGAGTTGGTCGTCCATGACCATTGCAACATCTCAAACTCTTCAGAACACACTGATGAAGCTTTCAACTACAACGATGAAGCGGCTTGAGCCTTTCATTGTCCGAGACGAAGTCATATATTGACTAATGCATAGTATGCATCCTTGTATTTTTGAACATTTTTGGTAATTATACTTAGATTGTCTAACCATTAGATGCTGAGACCACCGACACCAATTTGACAACCATGATTCTCAGTGATTAACTACGAAACCTATTTTCGATTCATTCTAATAAAAAGTCTGAAACAAAAACATGCTTACTCAACATAAACTTATAACTAAAAAATGCCCTCATAGGCATATAATATAGCTATCAATAGGCATTTTACTAGTGTAGTTTATTAGTCTCAAAGTTGCCAGATTTATTTTCTCTTATCATGTGAAATTTATGGCAGTAAAATCCCAGCTGCATATTCTTCTTGTTTATCTTATGTAAAACTTGGAGACCATTTTGCATATAGTTTTCTGATGAGAAGGTTGTAGAAATTTAGAAAAACATTTATTTGATTACCAAATATAGGAATCTAGTTGATATGATCACTATGGCCAAAATTCTGTCTGGTTCCAACGCTACAATATTGAGAAATAAAACAACTGCAAAAACCTTGAAATTACTCAAATTATGTCAATTCCAACTTTCCACATGCTCTTTCCAAATAAAAAAGTGTGTGCTCTATTGTATGAACCATTTTTCCTAATCATCATATATATTAATGCTTATAACTTGTAGATCATAATCATAGTTATACACATTGGATCAAATATAAAACACTTTGATTATTTGTTATGTGGTCACAAAACCAAACCTTTAGCATGCTATAGAGCACGTCATGAACTTGGAATTCCCTAATTATGTTCCTATATATTCTCTAGATAACTTATTTTGCTCTCATGATTCAAAATCTAATCTGACAAAACTGTGGGAATAAAGTAAAGCCGCAAGTTCAACAATGACACCTCATACTTTTCTAGTAAGCTTGATCTTATTTTCTTAGTCACTGACTTTAATTTGTTTTTCACTTGCCTCTCTACTTGGTTCATGATCTAACATTGATATAACTAAACCATGAGGTGTTAAGCCATAGATCAGATTGTGGGATCAAAGCAATAACTTAAACAAAGGGGGAAAATGGTCTTTCAACCAGAAACCTAATAATAACTATTGATGGATCTATTTCTATTCTTTAGATGATTGGATTGAAATTTTTAATTCCAAGAAGTCATAAATCAAAACATGTAATCTTAGCCGCAAACATAATAGATGAACATTGACTAGTATCACATCAATACCAAAGAAATCTTGGAAAATAACTGTTTCACTACTTTGATTAGTCTCAAAAGCACCTTCGCCATATTAAATAACTGCCAATTGCTGAGGCAACGAGCAACCAGAGGAGACAGTTTTTATAGCTTAAACAAGAAACTCCGACAAAGAAATAGGCTAAAGGACTCAGTAAAGATGACAGGACAGTAAAATGAATTCTGACCCTTCCATGTTTAACCCTTCGACACTGTAATAGGAATGAAGTCAACAGGAAGCCAAGTTTTTGCGAAGAGAGACTCCAAACGGCTCGCTATTAGCTAAAAGCATCACTTTCCGTGAGCTCAACATTCCTAATCTCTCCCACAGCAATCAGAAAGGACAAGAAATTATGGTAGACTGAGCATCAAAAGTACTAAAATCCTTCTTTCCCTCACACCGAGAAACGTAATCCGACAAACCGCCATCTTTAGGGGCGAAATCAAACAAGAGAAAAAAAAAATCAGGTCTGGGAGAAGAAAAAACCTGTTGCCCTTGACCATGAACCAGGTCTCAGCGCAGTGCCGATGCGCGATCCCGAGATCGCCCTTGCATCCGCACCCCAGCTCGAAGAGCTCGGAGCCTTCCGCGCTCAGATGGCAGATCCGGCAGGTCGTCTCCGACTCCGGATCCTTCCCACCGTCCTTCGAGGCCGGGCCATCAGTTACCGTCGCCACGTCGACGGCCACGGAGGCGGCCTCCAGCGCCTTCGCGGTTCCCACCGCCGAAGGGGCCATGTCCTCCGCAACGACGACGATCACGACGGCGGCGTCCCCTCCGGCGCGCTGCTGGTCGTCCGCCATCGGGCCTCAACGTCGCATCAGCTATCGCGGTTTGGCCGTGGACTGGATCGGGAACAGCAGGGCGAGGCAGGGGGCAGTCGGGCTACCGCCAAGTGTAAAAGGAAAGAAAGGGGGAGAAGACTGCGTGCCGTCTTATTGTGCGCGTATTAAATATTATAAGGAAATTATGAGCTTAGTAGTTGGTTTATCTGTTTACTTGGAAGAGTCAAAGATTAGGGTAAACAAAGGTAGTAAACACATGAAAAAATTTTAATTAAAAATCAAAAGACTTCTCTTTATTTCCAAATCAAAGGGTCGTCCCACCCCACAAACTCCTATAAAATGATACAAACAATTTTCATTCACGAGATAAAAAATTCATATTATAGTAACTACGATTTACCTAGCCAAGCTAGATTACTATAGATTTAGCATATCGATTTGACCATGATAGATTTAGCGTTGTCTATGTTGAATATTGTTGAGGATAGGGTGAAAGAAAGGAAAAGAAGGCCCTAGAGAAGCAAGAAAGGAATGCCCGAGATGAAAGATGATAGGATGGAAACAAGTAAACAATTTTAGATTACAAATTAAAATGTGCAATTATACATAGATTTTGTGCAACAAAAAACTGCAAAAGAGTTACTTAATCCAATTTCCACCCAATTTTTTTTGCAGATAATTATCTGAAACATAGTGACAGGTTATTGCTTGAATTATGAAAGAAGCTTCAGAAATCATCTTGTAAGAACATCCATTGCCCGAGTCGATATCAGAAGATGTCAGAAGATGCCGTCCGTTGCATAAATAGTCTCAGTCTCTCTGTCTCACCGATCGCAGTTAACCATCCTGTAAGAACATGCATTGTCACATAGTTTGGTTTGCATCCCTGCGAACTCATCTTGTCCATAAGCTCGAAGGCTTTATCAGACATGTTATGGTCCTTAAGACCCTTGAAAATGGAGGTGTAGGTCATGACGTCGGGCAATATATCTTGTTTCTGCATCTCGTCGAAGAGGTCTATTGCGGCATCAACTTTTTGATTCTTACAATAAGAATCAATGAGGATGCTATAAATAACAGTGTTGGCCGGCACCACTGACACATCCATGCTCCTGAAGATCTTCATGGCCTGGTCAAGATCACCAACTTTGCAGTAACCATTGATCAGAGTTCCATAAGTGACAACATCAGGTTTGCATCCATCATTGACCATTTCGCAGAGGAATTTATCAGCCTTCGAAAAATCACCAGCCTTGCAGAAAGCATCAATCAAAGTATTGTATGTGAAGATATCAGGCCTAAGCCCTGCATTGCACATTTCGTCGTGTAACTCGAATGCCTTATCCAACCTCTTCTTCTTGCAAAACCCACTGATCAAAGTGTTATAGCTCTTTATGTCTACTCGAAAACCATTCTTTCTCATCACCGACACAATCGAATAAGCATCATCCAGTTTACCAATCTGAGTCAACCCATAGAAGAGAGTGAAGTATGTAGTAGAATCAGGGGAAACCCCTTCCTTGATCATCTCATCAAATAATGCCGTCGCCCTTCCTACATTGTTGGAATGAAGAAAAGCACCAATCAGGATGTTATAGGTGGTAGCATTGCCTTTAACTTCCGGCCACTCGACCTTTTTTTTTGAACAAAATCGACAGCACTTCCAATCATCCCATGCCTGCACATTCCATTTACAAAGGTGTTCAGCGTAACCACATTGACAGCCACCCTTTCCTTCTCCATCCGGGTAAGCAATTCATGAGCCATGTCCAACTCTGCAGCCTTGCAGAAGGCATCAATCAAGCTGGTGTAAGTCACAATGTTAGGATCACAAGCATGGCTTGATTTCATCCTATCAAGCAAGGAGAGACCATCCTGAAGCCTTCCTGCCTTGCAGAGCCCATCGATGAGAATGCTAAAAATGATTGTGTTAGGGGGCACCCCCAAATCTGGGCTTGACATTGCGTCGAGCACGTTCAGTGCATCGTCGAGGCGACGGGATTTGCAGAGGTGATGGATGAGTATACCGAAGGTGACTACGTCGGGGCGCACGCCCAAGCCTTTCATCTCCGAAAACATAAGATTCATCCTTGCGAAGTCTCGAATTGCAGCGAGGCCAGTCAAGAGGGCGTTGCACACAGGGGCCTCGATGGAGCCGCCAGCATCCTTCACCGCGTGGAAGAAATCCCAGGCCCCGGAGGTGGCGCCGCCGCGGCACAGCTTGTTGATGAGCTGAGTGAAAAGGACGGCGTCGGGCGGGAAAAATCCCATCTTGGCCATCTTGACGAGGAGGGCGAGGGACTCCTCGTTCAGGGGCTGGCTTCGCTTGGCCAGGCCGGAGAAAACGATCGACCGAGTGGCGGCGTCAGGCGGGGAAGTGGAGTCGGGGGAAAGCATGCCGCGAAGGATCGACAAAGCGGCGGAGAGGCGGCCGGGAGAGGCGGAGCCGAGCAGGGAACGGAGTCGGTAGTTAAATTGGCGAAGTGAGGCATTGCTAGAGGGTTTCTCAGTTAAGAGGTGCTTCACGTCGCTCCGGGTGCCTACGCCACCATCGCAATCGACGTCGGTGGGAGCGGCGGCGGTGGAAGAGGAGGAGGCGTGGAGGCGGCGGAGAGCCGTCAAACGCAAACACGGATTATTCACTAGCTTCATCTTCCATTTGGCCACTCGACGCGGCTGCGTTGGCAAAAACCTCGATTCTTATACCTTTTTATAAAAATATATTCTCTTGAATCATACATGTGTAGAAATTTACGATGAAGGTTGACGTCGAAGAGTGCGAGCGATGAAATCTTGTGATGATTGCGTTATATGATGAGGAGCGACGATGAAAAAAATCTAATAGATGAATTATTTTAATATAAAGATATAATTGAAATAAATATTTTATAAGTTTAATTTTCTTCTCCTTTCTTACACTCCGATTTGAGATGTAAGGAATTATATATAATAATTTGAAAACTTACCCTCCCTTCTCTCCTCTTCCTTTCCTTAACTCACTCCATCTCAAATAAAGATAAAAATTTTCTTTCTCCTTCCTTACACCTCCTCCCAAACAAACTGTTAAAGGGAATCCGTTGGGAGGCGTCGTCGGCGTCCATACTGCCATTAGATTCGTGCAGTGAACGTGATTAACCAGTTTGGGTAGGGGAATATGATTAACTCCGTGGATCTACACAAAGGATAATTAAAAATATATTTCTTGCGAACTCCAATTCATCTCCATCATTTGATAACCGAATATATAATTAAAATAAATATATAGTACCTACAATGTAGGAGAAATTTTAATTTTTTTACTTAAAACTTTTTTTCTTATTTCTCTAAAACCAAACTTAAATAAACATATGTGATACTGATTTCATTTGAGAGTTAATCGGAATTTGATTTGACGGTTTACAACTGATCTAATGAATAATTACATATATGAAAAAATAAAAATTAAATGAACTTCCGAGCTAAAATTCAAGTAGGCTAATATCTATGCACCTTTTTCGTCGAGATTAATTACAGTTTCTTGATTTACCTTGGTTACCGACGTGTGGGACCGTTGGATAGCGGATTTCATCTTTTGCAGAAGAAAAGTAGGCTAGCATCTACTCTCAGGATATAATTGAGTTGGTTATGACGGAATAGAATTGCTGAAGTGGGTAAGGGTAAAATCTCGATGAAGTGAAATAATGCCTCCTCTGTCGTGATCAATTATAATTTCTCGATTTACTTCTTTACAGATAGATGATCATAGGATTGTTGGAGTGACAGATTCTACCTTTGATTAAAGTAGGCTAACATCTCCCTCAACCTTATACTAGAGCATTTTTTATATGTAAGTGCAACCGTACGAATGAACTAACAACTTATTTATTTCATCTTTCATAAGGAATTTGATCACCGAGTAAATCACAATAATTGTCAGCTCAATCACGATATGTACAAATAAGATATGAAATATTATAAGACCGATTTCATAGTCATCTAGTCAAATAAGACATTCGAAAAGTATTCGAATCAAGACGGAGATCGTTATTTTAGACATCAGAGAAGCCATCTATTGTAATTAAGCCAAAGGGAACGTAAATTAAGAAGCACCGTAGAGACACTTCCTTATCTGCAATCAACAGAGACAACTCAACTATTAGAAATTTGATGACAAATGTTCTCAAAGAGCAATTGGAGAGACGCATGAGAGAGATTTGTGAATGTTTATCTGATGACAAATATATTGTGCTTACACAGAATGGAAGCAAGTATGAGAGAAAAATAGTTTTGCCAAATATAGAGCAAATAAATTACATTATCAAACTCTTTATTTTCTGTCAATCTTATTTTGAATAGAAATAAGTTAGGTAGACAATCAATAGATGTTCCAGTTAAATGATGTGAAATTATAACAAATATATACATCAAATAAGAAAAAAAGAGAAAAAAAACTTGATTAATAATAATAAAATAATATAAAATTTATTTAAATATAAATTATGATATAGTAGACAGGACTATAAATGAATTGAATGTTCGTGAATAAATTTAGTATTTGACTTGGTAAGAACTTGTTTATATTTATTCAATATACATAAGATAAATTAAATGAACAAACTTGAACAACTCATTAAACTAAATAAATAAGCATGAATACATATATATTTAGTTTATTAATATTCATAAACAATATTCATGAATAATGTCCATGAACAATATTCACAAGCAATATTTATAAACTATATCCATCAATAAAATTTTTATTAATATGCTAAATAAATAAAATAAAGTTTCATAAAGAACAAATAAGTTTGTATTATCAAGCTAAATAACCAATCAAACAACTTTAAAATGTAAAAATTTTAAATAATCAAATAAGCTTGAATTAAGAATTTGATAATATATAAACGAACCAATCTCAAATCAAACTTGAATTAAGCTCAAACTCATAAAAAAGAAGCAAAGTCAAACTTGAATGATCATTTCAATGGCTTAGTTCATTTTAGTCTAAGTTTAGTTAATTACCTTATCAAATAAATTTGAACACCATAAAATTTAACTCAGTTTGACTTGTTTATAGCTCTAATAGTAGCAGATATAGTTTAATGGAATAAAATAATTTATATAGTCGATCCCACCTAGTGGGATAAAATTTGATTGTTGTTATATCATATTTTGAATGATGGGAAAAAAGAGAAGCAATGTTATTAAGTATTTATATTCAAAATAAAAGAACGAATTTCATTTCAATGCTTTTAAATTATCTTTTTAAAAGAGTGAATGTGACGACTCCAGAGATTCCGACGAAGGGAAGGATCATGAACTTGAGGAACTCGTAAACAGAGATTAGAATGAGGCCAAGACGAACCTTGACAAGACCACACTGACACCCAAGTTAACAGGAGATTCTCAAGGTAAGAGAAAAATGTACAAGGAAGAATGTGATTCCCATTTTGTGCATACCTATATCCGTGGGAAAAGATTTCCTTTTATATTATCATTAACAAGGAAATAAGATCTACACATCCAGATCTTGGGGTCACCATGTAGGTCCACGGGCAATTATTTGAGCTCTGTGTCACTCCACATTTTCCACTTATTGTGGCATCCCCATTCTCCATTATTGCAAGGATTAATGACAGGATCCGGTGACATTTGGCATGGGCCGAATTGTAAAGGTGTCGAGTGTGACCGAGCTACGAATGTGTCAGGCATGTCCGAGCTGGGAGGTGTCGGATGTGGTCGAGCTGCGAAGGTATCAGGGCGTAATCGAGCTAAGGTGTCAGGTGCTGCCGAGTTGCAAAGGTGTCGGGCGTGGCCGAGTTGAGAAGGTGTTGGGCATGACCGAGCTGGGTTGTTGGCTGTGGCCTAGATGAGAAAGTGTCGGGCATGGCCGAGTATGACTCTGAGTGAAGTGGGTTGACTTTGACTTAAAACTCAACTTGACTTTTGACTGCCCTAGATCGCCATGTGTAAGCTGTCCACTTCCGCCACATCAGGCTATAATATGAAACTTGTATTCAAAGGAAAATCCACACAAAATCCAGGTAGATGTGAAGTGTCCTAATCGAACTCTTCATTCTAATACTGTTCTACAGTACCACAGCAAAACTGCAACTTGATTAGGATGGAAATGATTAGGATGAGAAAAGGAAACACTTATGGAAGTAAACAATTTGAAATAATAAATTAAAATGGGCAATTATACATAGATTTTGTGCAACAAAGAACTGCAAAACAGTTACCAAATCCAATTTCCACCCAATTTTCTTTGCAGATTCGGGCAATTATCTGAAACAAAGTGACAGGTTATTGCTTGAATTATTAAAGAAGCTTCAAAAATCATCTTGTAAGAACATCCATTGCCCGAGTCGAATCAGAAGATGTCAGAAGATGCCGTCCGTTGCAGTTCCATAAGTGACGACATCAGGTTTGCATCCATCATTGACCATTTCGAGGAGGAATTTATCAGCCTTAGAAAAATCACCAGCCTTGCAGAAAGCATCAATCAAAGTATTGTATGTGAAGATATCAGGCCTAAGCCCTGTGCACTTCACGTCGCTCCCAGTGCCTACGCCACCATCGCAATCGCCGTCGGTGGGAGCAGAGGCGGTGGAAGACGAAGAGGCGTGGATGCGGCGGAGAACCGTCAAACGCAAACTGATTCTTCATTAGCTTCATCTTCCAATGGCCATTCGACGCGGCTGCGTTGGCAAAAACGTCCATACTGCCCTTAAAAGGAGGCGAGTGGCGGCGTCAGCGTCCATACTGCCATTAGATTCGTGCAGTGAACGTGATTAACCAGTTCGGGTAGGGGAATATGATTAACTCCGTGGATCTACACTGCCAAAGGATAATTAAAAATATATTTCTTGCGAACTCCAATTCATCTCCATCACGAATATATAATTAAAAATAGTACCTACAATGTAGGAGAAATTTTAATTTTTTTACTTAAAATTTTTTTTTCTTATTTCTCTAAAACCAAACTTGAATAAACATATGTGATACTGATTTCATTTGAGGATTTAGAACCCCGAGTTAATCGGAATTTGATTTGACGGTTTACAACTGATCTAATGAATAATTACATAGAGCTAAAGTTCAAGTAGGCTAACATATGCTCTCGGGATATAATTGAATTGGTTACGATGGAATGGAATTACTGAAGTGGATAAATGTTGAATCTCGGCGAAGTTGAAATAATGCCTTCGTGATCAATTTCAATTTCTCGATTTACCTTCTCATAGATGATCATAAGACCACTGGAGTGACAGATTCTACTTTTGATTACAGTAGGCTAACATCTTCCTAACCTTATACTAGAGCATTTTTTATATGTAAGTGCAACTGTACAAATGAACTAACAACTTATTTATTTCCTCTTTCATAAGGAATTTGATCACCGAGTAAATCACAATAATTGTCAACTCAATCACAATATGAAATATTATAAGACCGATTTCATAGTCATCTAGTCAAATAAGACATTTAAAAAGTATTCGACTCAAGACGGAGATCGTTAGTTTAGACATCAGAGAAGCCATCTATTGTACGTAATTAAGCCAAAGGGAACGTAAATTAAGAAGCACCGTAGAGACACTTCTTTATCTACAATCAACAGAGACAACTCAACTATTAGAAATTTGACGACAAATATTCTCAAAAAACAATCGGAGAGACACATGAGAGAAAATTTTGTGAATGTTTATTCGATGACAAATATATTGCGCTTAGACAGAACGGAAGCAAAAGTATGAGAGAAAAATAGTTTTGCCAAATATAGAGCAAATAAATTATACTATCAAATTCTTTATTTTCTATCTATCTTATTTTGAATATAAATAAGTTAGGTAGACGATCAATAAATGCTTCAGTTAAATAATGTAAATTATAACAATAAAAAGAAGGAAGATAAAAAAAAGTAATAATAAAATAATATAAAATTTATTTAAATATAAATGATGATATTGTAGATAAGGCTATAAATGAACCGAAATATTCATAAATAAGTTTGGTATTTGGTTTGGTAAGAACTTGTTTATATTTATTCAATATACATAAGATAAATTAAATCAACAAACTCGAACAACTCATTAAACTAAACAAATAAGTATGAACAGATAAATGTTCAGTTCATGAATAATATTCGTAAGTAATATTTGTAAACTATGTCCATCAATAAAACTTTTATCAACATGCTAAATAAACAAAACAAAGTTTCAAAAAGAACAAATAAATTTGCATTATCAAGTTCAATAACCAACTAAATAAGTTTAAAATGTAAAAATTTTAAATAATCAAATAATCTTGAATTGAGAGTTCCATAATATCTAAATGAACCAATCTTAAGTAAAACTTAATTAAACTCAAGATCATAAAAAAGAAATAAATTGAAACTTGAGAAACAAAGCGAAATTTGAACGATCATTTCAACAGCTTAGTTCATTTTAATCTCAACTTAGTTAATTACCTTATCAAATAAGTTTGAACATCATAAAATTTAACTCAGTTTGACTTGTTTATAGCTCTAATAGTAGGAGATATAGTTTAATAGAGTAGAAGGATCTATATAATCGATCCCACCTAGTGGGATAAAGTTTTGTTGTTGTTGTATTATATTTTAAATGATGGAAAAAGAAAGAAGCAATATTATTAAGTGTTTATATTCAAAATAAAAGAGTGAATTTCATTTTAATGCTTTTAAATTATTTTTTTAAAAGAGTGAATGTGATGACTCTAGAGATTCCGACAAACGGGAGGATCGCGAACTTGAGGAACTCATAAACAGAGATTAGAATGAGATCAAGACAGACCTTTACAAGACCATACTAACACCCAAGTAGGGGATTTTTAAGATAAGAGAAAAATGTAGAAGGATGAATGTGGTTCCCTTTTTGCATATACCTATGTCCGCAGGAAAAGGCTTCCTTTCATATTATCGTTAACAAGGAAATATGGTCCCCAGGGCAATGGTGCCGCGGTAGGACATTCAGGTTGTCTCCCAAGCACCGGTTCGATCCCCAACTACGGCGTATTTACAGGAATGTTCTTCCAATTGGGGAACGCAACCAAAGGATGCTAGACGTCTGGGTTGACTGCTGCGTGCGCTTCCCGATTTGTTGGCCTTTCCGTGGAACCGAACCGATCACCCCAGGACTAGTTGGGATTATCATTTTTTTTTTAAGGAAATATGATCTATACATCCAGGTCATGGGGCCACCACGTAGGTCCATTGGCAACATTTCCCACTTATTGCGGTATTGCCATTATATTACTGCAGGATCCGGTCCAGGGGCGTGGCATGGCATTCCCTCTCCATAGGGCGGTTCGATTCCCGGGATGCGTCTCACTGGGTTTAATGCCTGGGGCGTGGCAGTCGGCTGTGCTAGTCGGGCATGTGGATCCCAATTTGGTAATATGTCGGTGCCAGTGAATCCTCCTGATTTACCCTCGCTGGCCGGTGGGGACTCTCGTTGAAGGCCGTGGGGCAGGGCCGGTCAGCCAAGGGGACTAGTTGGTGCTATTTCCCTTTGTAAATCAAAAAAAAAAAAAAAAAAAGATCCGGTGACATTTGACATGGGCCGCACTGTGTGTCGAGCATGACCGGGCTACGAATGTGTCTGGCATGTCCGAGCTGGGAGGTGTCGAGTGTGGTCGAGCTGTGAAGGTATCAAGGCATGGCCGAGCTAAGCTGTCAGGTGCTGCCGAGTTGCGAAGGTGTCGGATATGGTCAAGTTGAAAAGGTGTTCGGCATGGCCAAGCTAAGAGTGTTGGCCGAGGCAAGATGCGTGGAGTGTGACTCTGGGTTGACTTTGACTTAAAACTTAACTTTTACTTTTAAGTGCCCCTAGATCGCCATGTGTAAGCTGTCCACTTCCGCCACATCAGGCTATAATATGGAGCTTGTATTCAAAGGAAAATCCACACAAAATCCAGGTAGATGTGAAGTGTCCTAATCGAACTCTTCATTCTAATACTGTTCTACAGTACCACAGCAAAACTGCAACTTGATTAGGATGGAAATGATTAGGATGAGAAAAGGAAACACTTATGGAAGTAAACAATTTGAAATAATAAATTAAAATGGGCAATTATACATAGATTTTGTGCAACAAAGAACTGCAAAACAGTTATAAATCCAATTTCCACCCAATTTTCTTTGCAAATTCAGGCAATTATCTGAAACATAGTGACAGGTTATTGCTTGAATTATTAAAGGAGCTTCAGAAATCATCTTGTAAGAACATCCATTGCCCGAGTCGATATCAGAAGATGTCAGAAGATGCCGTCCGTTGCATAAATAGTCTCAGTCTCTCAGTCTCACCAATCGCAGTTAACCATCCTGTAAGAACATGCATTGTCACATAGTTTGGTTTGCATCTCTGCGAACTCATCTTGTCCATAAGCTCGAAGGCTTTATGAGACATGTTATGGTCCTTAAGACCCTTGAAAATGGAGGTGTAGGTCATGACGTCGGGCAATATATCTTGTTCCTGCATCTCGTCGAAGAGGTCTATTGCGGCATCAACTTTTTGATTCTTACAATAAGAATCAATGAGGATGTTATAAATAACAATGTCGGCCGGCACCACTGACACATCCATGCTCCTGAAGATCTTCATGGCCTGGTCAAGATCACCAGCTTTGCAGTAACCATTGATCAGAGTTCCATAAGTGACGACATCAGGTTTGCATCCATCATCGACCATTTCGCTGAGGAATTTATCAGCCTTTGAAAAATCACCAGCCTTGCAGAAAGCATCGATCAAAGTATTGTACGTGAAGATATCAGGTTTAAGCCCTGCCTTGCACATTTCGTCGTGTATCTCGAATGCCTTATCCAACCTCTTCTTCTTGCAAAACCCACTGATCAAAGTGTTATAGCTCTTTATGTCTACTCGAAAGCCATTCTTTTTCATCAACGACACGATCGAATACGCATCATCCAGTTTACCAATTTGAGTCAACCCAGAGATGAGAGTGAAGTATGTCATAGAATCAGGGGAAACCCCTTCCTTGATCATCTCATCAAACAATGCCGTCGCCCTTCCTACATTGTTGGAATGAAGAAAAGCACCAATCAGGGTGCTATAGGTGACAACATTGGCTTTAACTTCCGGCCACTCGACCTTTTTCTTTTTAAAGAAATCGAGGGCACTTCCGATCATCCCATGCCTACACATTCCATTTACAAAGGCGTTCAGTGTAAACACATCGACAGCCACCCTTTCCTTCTCCATCCGGGTAAGCAATTCATGAGCCATGTCCAACTCTGCGGCCTTGCAGAAGGCATCAATCAAGCTGGTGTAAGTCACACTGTTAGGAGCACAAGCATGGCTTGATTTCATCCTATCAAGCAAGGAGAGACCATCCTGAAGCCTTCCTGCCTTGCAGAGCCCATCGATGAGAATGCTAAAAATGATTGTGTCAGGGGGCACCCCCAAATCTGGGCTTGACATTGCGTCGAGCACGTTCAGTGCATCGTCGAGGCGACGGGATTTGCAGAGGTGATGGATGAGTATACCGAAGGTGACTACGCTGGGGCGCACGCCCAAGCCTTTCATCTCCAAAACAATAAGATTCATCCTTGCGAAGTCTCGAATTGCAGCGAGGCCAGTCAAAAGGGCGTTGCACACAGGGGCCTCGATGGAGCCGCCAGCATCCTTTACTGCGTGGAAGAAATCCCAGGCCCCAGAGATGGCGCCGCCGCGGCACAGCTTGTTGATGAGCTGAGTGAAAACGACGGCGTCGGGCGGGAAAAATCCCATCTTGGCCATCTTGACGAGGAGGGCGAGGGACTCCTCGTTCAGGGGCTGGCTTCGCTTGGCCAGGCCGGAGAAAACGATCGACCGAGTGGCGGCGTCAGGCGGGGAAGTGGAGTCGGGGGAAAGCATGCCGCGAAGGATCGACAAAGCGGCGGAGAGGCAGCCGGGAGAGGCGGAGCCGAGCAGGGAACGGAGTCGGTAGTTAAATTGGTGGAGTGAGGCATTGCTAGAGGGTTTCTCAGTTAAGAGGTGCTTCACGTCGCTCTGGGTGCCTACGCCACCATCGCAATCAACGTCGGTGGGAGCGGCGGCGGTGGAAGAGGAGGAGGCGTGGAGGCGGCGGAGAGCCGTCAAACGCAAACACGGATTCTTCACTAGCTTCATATTCCATTTGTCCACTCGACGCGGCTGCGTTGGCAAAAACCTCGATTCTTATACCCTTAAAAGCATCGTCAGCGTCCATACTGCCCTTAGATACGTGCATTGAACGTGATTAACTAAGTGAATAAGATGAACTCCGTGGATCTACACAAAGGATAATTAAAAATATATTTCTTAAAAACTCATCCGAATATATAATTAAAATATATATATAGTATTTAATGTAGGAGAAATTTTAATTTTCTTACTTAAATTTTTTTCTTATTTCTCTTAAACCAAACTTAAATAAACATATGTGATACCTAGCCTTTGAGTTGATATATATATATATATATATATATATATATATAATTAAATGAGCCTTTGGGTTAAAGTTTAAGTAGGTTAACATTTGCCCTCGCGACATAGCTGAGTTGATTATGATGGAGCAGAGGTGCAGAAGAGAGTAAGGGTTCGAATCTCGACGAAATCGAGATAATACCCTTCTCCGTCATAGCCAATTGCAACTTTTCTATTTACTTCCTCACAATTGATCGTGAAATCAATCGTGTGAAACCGTTGAAGTAGTGCATTCCACTATTGTTGAAGTAGGCTAACATCTCCCTCTGCCTTGTACTAGAGCATTTTTTATATGTAAGTGCAACCGTACAAAAGAACTACCAACTTATTTATTTCATCTTTCTTAAGGAATAAGGTCACTGAGTAAATCACAACAAAGAAACCCTAGTAATTGTCGGCTCAATCATGAAAAAAAATATTATAAGATAGATTTCATAGTCATCTACTCAAATAAGACATTCGAAAAGTATTCAAATGATGGAAATCGTTATTTTATACATTGATAGAGAAGCCATCTATTGTAAATAAGCCAAAGAGAATGTAAATTAAGAAGCACCGTAGAGACACTTCCTTAGAAATTTGATGACAAATGTTCTCAAAGAGCAATAGGAGAGAAACATGAGAGAAAGATTTGTGAATGTTTATCTAATGACAAATATATTGTGCTTACACAGAACGGGAGCAAATATGAGAGAAAAATAGATTTGTCAAATATAGAGCAAACAAATTACATTATTAAACTCTTTATTTTCCATCGATCTTATTTTGAACATAAATAAGTTACGTAGATAATCAATAGATATTTCAGTTAGATGATATGAAACTATAACAAATATACACATCGAAAGATAAAAAAACTTGATTATCAATAATAAAATAATTTAAAAAATTATTTAAATATAAATAATGATATAATAGGCAGAGCTATAGATAAATCGAATATTCATGAATAAGTTTGATATTTGATTTGGTAAGAACTTATTTATATTTATTCAATATACACAAGATAAATTAAATGAACAAACTTGAACAACTCATTAAACTAAACAAATAAGCATGAACACATATATATTCAATTCATTAATGTTCGTGAATAATGTTCATAATATTCATGAACAATATTCACAAGCAATATTTGTAAACGATGTCCATCAATAAAACTTTTATCAACGTACTAAATAAACAAAAAAAAAAGTTTCAAAAAAATAAATAAATTTGCATTATCAAATTTAATAACCAACCAAACAAGTTTACAATGTAAAAGTTTTAAATAATCAAATAAGTTTTAATTGAGAGTTGAATAACATCTAAATGAACCAAGCTCAAGTCAAACTTAATTAAACACAAGCTCATGAAAAAGAAATAAAGCCAAACTTAAACGATCATTTCAATAGCTTAGTTCATTTTAGTCTCAACTTAGTTAATTACCTTATCAAATAAATTTGAAAATCATAAAATTGAACTCAGTTTGACTTATTTATAGCTCTAATAGTAGGAGATATGGTTTAATAGAATAGAATGATCTATATAGTCGATTCCACCTAGTGAGATAAGATTTGGTTATTATTGTATCATATTTTGAATGATGGAAAAAAAAAGAGAATCAATGTTATTAAGTGTTTATATTCAAAATAAAAAGAGCGAATTTCATTTCAATGCTTTTAAATTATTTTTTTAAAAGAGTGAATGTGACAACTCCAAAGATTCCGACGAAGGGGAGGATCACGAACTTGAGGAACTCGTAAACAGAGGTTAGAATGAGATCAAGACGAACCTTGACAAGACCATACTAACACCCAAGTTAGTAGGGGATTCTTAAGGTAAGAGAAAAATGTACAAGGAAGAATGTGGTTCCCTTTTTGTGCATACCTATGTCCATGGGAAAAGACTTCCTTTTATATTATCGTTAACAAGGAAATAAGATCTACACATCCAGGGCATGGGGCCACCACGTAGGTCCACGGGCAGTTATTTGAGCTCCGCGTCGCTCCACATTTCCCACTTATTGTGGTATCCCCATTCTCCATTACCGCAAGGATTAATGATAAGATCCAATGACATTTGACATTGGCCGAACTGTAAAGGTGTCGAGCGTGACCAGGCTACGAATGTGTCAGGCATGTCCGAGCTGGGAGGTGTCGGGTGCGGTCGAGCTGCGAAGGTATCAGGACGTGACCGAGCTAAGGTGTCAGGAGCTGTCGAGTTGCAAAGGTGTCGGGCGTGACCGAGTTGAGAAGGTGTTGGGCATGGCCGTGCTAGGGGTGTTGGCTGTGGCAGAGATGTGAAAGTGTCGGGCATGGCCGAGTGTGACTCTGAGTGAAGTGGGTTGATTTTGACTTAAAATTCAACTTGACTTTTGACTGTCCCTAGATTGCCATGTATAAGCTGTCCACTTCCGCCACATCAGGCTATAATATGGAACTTGTATTCAAAGGAAAATCCACACGAAATCTAACTTCCAAGTAGAAGTGAAGTGTCCTAATCGAACTCTTCATTCTAATACTGTTCTACACTAGCACAGCAAAACTGCAACTTGATTAGGATGGAAATGATTAGGATGAGAAAAGGAAACACTTATGGAAGTAAACAATCTGATATTACAAATTAAAATGTGCAATTATACATAGATTTTGTGCAACAAAGAACTGCAAAACAGTTACTAAATCCAATTTCCACTCAATTTTCTTTGCAGATTCGGGCAATTATCTGAAACAAAGTGACAGGTTATTGCTTGAATTATTAAAGAAGCTTCAAAAATCATCTTGTAAGAACATCCATTGCCCGAGTCGAATCAGAAGATGTCAGAAGATGCCGTCCGTTGCATTTCTTATCGGATCTTTCCTTAACGGGTTATGGTTCTAAACCCTAACCATTAGCCTTTAACCCATTTATTCCTAATTGGGCCTAGTTAATTGACAGCCCAATTAACCCCTTTAATTGAGCCCAATCAAATCCAATTAATCTCAATTAACCTTCTAATACCCTAATGTTTTGGTATTTTACAACTGCACTCAGACAAATTAATTCGATGCATAAAATAGGAGCAAACAATTTGATTAACTATTGTTGTTTACATTGCACAATTGATATTATCAACCATGTAAAGATACCAAGTGTCCATTTAAGTGAATAGATGGATGGGATATAGACCGGACCACTTTTGTTTTTGAACCATCCAATTATTTACTTACGCATGGATTAAAATGAATGCAAAAAAGAAATGTAGACTTGGTCTTAAATCTTCCTGAATCGCCCAAACCAGGTGAGTAGGAGGACATGTTTCACAATCACTTTGGTATGCATCCATCCTCTCATTGATTCATTCTATTGCCAATTCATCCACTCTTGAATTCATCCATCCAATCAAACAAATCCAAAATGTTCAATCATTCACACCATACAACCAACACAGTCTTGATTAATGTGCAAATATTATCAAATTCTTCCATTTTATGATAATAAATATTGAATTATCATTTTGTCAAGATATGTTTATCCCAATTATTTGGGGTTGCTACATGGCTGATAGTATTTATTAAAATCAAAAGGTTAATGATATATTGAGTAATTAACTACTTTATTCATCAACTAAACTTTTCTTTAACCACCTTCTATTTATTAACTAATGTCTTTATTGCATGCACTAATAAATGGTATTTAATGAATAATAGATAAAATTGCACATATATCCTTAAAATCTTGCATGTGTCATAAAGGTATCCGAAATTAGTAATTTATTGGATATAAGTGGAAATTTTGCCCTTTAATTTCAAACATTATATGAAGGATGGTTTGTACTGATTGAAAATTTGATTTGACAAACTTTACTAATCTATCTAATGCCACAATGAACAACAATCTTCATCCCTTTCCATTTGCCACCGCAAAACTAATGTTTATGTTGTCTATCATTCATTCAGGCTACTGGCTAGTCATCTTTTTGTTGTGCTCACTGTGCACCTTGATATGTTATCCTCTCAACCAATCCTATGACCCTTGCCTATTGCCTCCCCTTTCATGATTTGGCACTACAATTGTATCATTTTGATTAGATACTAAAACTCAAGTACGACATGACATGACATGACAAAACACCAAAATAACATTGATATGATTATATTGGAGACAAACTCTAGCATCGCACGAGATATTAAACCTTAGTGATGTCTTAATCTTCGCTGAGATCCCTTTCTAAAAAATGATAAATCCCAGTTATGCTCATTGACTATCTCTAGGGGTAACCGGTCCGGCCCCACGGAAGTTTCCCACCGGAGATCCCTTTCTAGCTTCTATATGAAGTTGGACATCGTATTTATGCTCCAATTTGAGAGGAAAATGTTGAAGTCATTAGTTATGTGGTTGGATGTAGACCCACATTAGATGTTTAAGATTATGATTTATGGTTGTCCAACAAAATAGTCTTCTTTGCAACAAGCAATACAATAAAGTCTTTCCATCCCATTTAACAACCATTGTATAAAGAAGGGATTATTAAACAATAATAGGTAAAACACTTAATTATGATAAACGTATTCAACTTCTAATCCCCATGGATGTAAAAATCTTTGTGGAACTAATCATAGACGAGTGTTAGTCCAATCCCAATCCTTTGTGAAAATCTAAAAAGGTTATATACATATATAGTCTTTCCATAAATTAACTTATGAAATTTATATATTTATATTCCATATTATATATTAATTTCTTGGTTCTCTAATCCAAATATATATGTATTTACATAATTTTAATTATTTATATTTTCAATCATTGTCCTTTTTAATTTTGGACAGAGCATGACTCACACATTTAGTTTCTATGCTTTTATTATATTTTCAATCATTGTCCTTTTTAGTTTTAGACAAAGTATGACTCACACATCTAGTTTAATTTTTATGCTCTTAGCTAGTCAGTGTATTTTCTATCTGACAAATAAAAACATGACATAGAGAAACAATTTCTTTCTATACAATTTTCAATAAAATAAATAAATGCTAAAATAAAAAATATTTGTGTACAAGTTTTGAATTTTATGGTATTTGAAAAAATAAAGCAGTGGAAAGTTGTTGCCGTGTGATCTAGAGTTCACGAGTTCGAGTCTCGAAAATAATCTTTTGCAAAGCAAGATAAGAATGTGTGGAATAGATCCTTCCGTAGAACCCCGTATTAGTGGAAATTTCGTGCATTGAGAAGCCCATTATGAAAAATTAAGGTAATTAAGAATTAAAAATCAGGATGTCAGGATGATGAATCAAGTGCATAGTTAATGAGGTTACTATCTAATCAAGATATATAAGTATTGTGGCATTGTTGTGATTGCCTTCACATGCAAATGAAAATTGTGCTATTTATTACCCTTTTCCAATGATAATATGTTCTTCATAGAAGAGTTGTATTAGTTTGTATGGCGTTAACCAACAATAGCTCATAGATTATTCCCAAACATAGTTGTCTGGATGAACTATACTTAATGACCATAAAATTAATGAAGCTGGCTATGTCATATGTAAACATTAATTTTGAAATAATTCACAAAATGAAGTGACCACTGAACATCAATGAACCAAATGTTTGCTAGAAAATTAGTAAAATGTATGAAAAATGGTAAATGACAAGATCGTTCGTCAGAAAATTAACAAAAATAAAGCAGAAGAAAATTAATGGACAAGTATTTTATATTTTCTTCCCAATTTCAACATGCTTCTCTTTACGTTCATATTCTGATCTTCTTTTTCTCAGCTTCAACAAGTTGTAACTTCTCGATGTTAAATTCCTAGAAAGCAAATTGAGGAGCACGCAATTAAACAAAGACCAAAGCAAAAGGTTTAGTAGAGTGAGAAATCAAAATGACATGAATTGCACTATAAAAATGACATGTCATGCAATGAAAAATGCTTCTTAATTTATATGTATAATTTTAGGAGAAATGATGCTATGGCGACCACTATGTTTGGTAGGGAAAAAGACATGTCCAGTAGGGATAAAGACGAGTTAGTATCTGAAGAAAAATATTCTCATCATTTGAAGGTTGATGCTATCGAAAAAAAAATTATCGCCACTTCAAGAATGCATGGTCATTATTCGTCAATTGGCGTATAGTATCCCTACCAACCATTACGATGACTATCTACCTGTTGCTGAAACAACTGTCATCGAATGCTTGTTCAACTTGTATCGATGTGTGATTTTGAGGCCTAATACTTGAGTAGACCAAGTCTTGCTGACACTCAACACTTACTTGAAATGCATGAGTAGAGACACGACTTCCTTGGCATGTTGGGTTTGATTGTATGCATCAGCAATGAAAAAATTACCCTGTTACTTGGAAAGGTTAGTTTACTCGAGGAGATCATAACGTCCCGAAAATTGTGCTTGAAGCAGCCACATATGCATACTTGTAGATTTGACACACTTTTTTGGGATTGCAAAGTTACATAATGATATCAACGTGCTTAATGAATCACTTTTATTTAACAACATCTTAATTGCAATAGAGGTTAATTTTACAATTAACAATGCATGATATACAAAAAAAGTACTATCTAACCTATAGGATCTAGTGAAAATGAGCTACTTCCGTCAAGAGTTTTCTATGCCCCTAGGATCCCAAGAGAAAAATGTTTAAGGAACGACAGGAGGCTAAAAAAAGGACGTCAAACAGGCATTTGGGGTGCTCCAATCTCAATGGATGGTGATCAAAGGTGTAGGGCGATTTTGATACAAGGATAACTTGAAGGCTATAATATGTATATATATATTATTTTACATGACATAATTATTGAAAATGAGGGGATACAATAGTCAATTGGTCAGATGATAAAGGGGATCCTCCATCACAAATATTTCAAGGCTCCACCTAAGAATACCTCCAAAGAAATTAAGAGCTATCTGGGCAAGCTACCGTTTTGATCAATGAAATAATATATTTAATTATATTATGTTATATTATTATAATTTATGTATTATAATTATATTTTTTTTTCAATTATATATATATAATATAAAGTATATTTGATAGTAGAGAGATAAGTGAGATCAATTGGCAGATTTTTTGATAGTAGAAAAATGAGTATGAATTTTTTTTTCTTTTAACGTGAATGTGGCATGGTAGAAACCATAAAGGAACTTTGAGAATCACTGATAACAGAATATATAATTAAATATATATAGTACAATGAACTAGTGACATCCTTTAGAGTCCAACGTTTTGAAAGATAGAATTGAACATTAAAACCTCAAAGTTAGTAGGTTGACAATAAGATAGATTGAATAGTCAATTGAACATAGGTGAGTGACATCCTTTGGAGGGCAAGGGTTTTGATAAAGCCAGGCAATTGAACATCGTAATCAAACCTCATTTACCTCCTCACGGATGGTCGTAGGTGGGGCCGCAAGGTGGCGGATACCTTTTTGCAGAAGAATAGTCAATTGATCATTTTTTTATATATTAGAATTTTTATATGAATTAATAAAAAAGATAAAGTCAATTGATCATTTTTTTATAATATTGTACCAGCCACTACTATATGAATTTTAATTCTATGATGTTTTTAATATTGTCCAATTGATTTGGACGTGATAAAATATTTTTTAATTTAAAAGTATTTTATATATAATATTTGTTATATAAAAAATATGATTGAATATCTTTTTGATTATTTTTTTAAAAAATTATCATTTTAACTATTCAAACAATCAAAATTGTCATTTTAATTTTTGCGCAAAAAATATTAAAATGAGGGCATTGAGTCTAACCTCATTCACTTCGAGTAATAATAACAACATCGATATTCACCTTAGCTATATATATATATAGAGAGAGAGGTTTGATACAATACGCGACGGAGAAATGCGCGACTGTGCGCGACTTGAATCTGGCCGTTCATCACGCGATCGCGTGCAAATCCGAACCGTCCAATTTGGGAATGCACAGTGTTTCTTCTAGGGCTGAAAATGATTAGGATGAGAAAAGTAAACACTTATGGAACTAAATAGTTTCAGATTACAAATTAAAATGTGCAATTATACATAGATTTTGTTCAACAAAGAACTACAAAAGAGTTACTAAATCCATTTTCCAACCAATTTTCTTTGCAGATTCAATTCAGGCAATGATCTGAAACACAGTGACAGGTTATTGTTTGAATTATGAAAAGGAGCTTCAGAAATCATACTGAGTAGAAGCTTATGCACAACGAATAATAAACTCTGTGACTAAAAAATGTCTCATCTCATTTGTTCTCGTATGGTACAACTCAACATCAAATAAGAAACATGCATAAGATTAAACATCAAGATTGTCCGCGTTAATATCAGAAGATGATGCATGTTGCACAAATAGTCTCAGTCTCTCTGTCTCACCGATCGCAGTTAACCATCCTGTAAGAATATCCATTGTCACATAGTTTGGTTTGCATCCCTGAAAACTCATCTTGTCCATGAGCTCGAAGGCTTTATCAGACATGTTATGGTCCTTAAGACCCATGAAAATGGAGGTGTAGGTCGTGGCGTTGGGCAATATATCTTGTTTCTGCATCTCGTCTAAGAGGTCTATTGCGGCATCAACTTTTTGATTCTTACAAAAAGAATCAATGAGGATGTTATAAATAACAGTATTGGCCGGCACCACTGACACATCCATGCTCCTGAAGATCTTCATGGCCTGGTCAAGATCACCAGCTTTGCAGTAACCATTGATCAGAGTTCCATAAGTGACAACATTCGGTTTGCATCCATCATTGACCATTTCGCCAAGGAATTTATCAGCCTTCAAAAAATCACCAGCCTTGCAGAATGCATCTATCAAAGTATTGTATGTGAAGATATCAGGCCTAAGCCCTGCCTTGCACATTTCGTCGTGTATCTCGAATGCCTTATCCAACCTTTTCTTCTTGCAAAACCCACTGATCAAAGTGTTATAGCTCTTTATGTCTACTCGAAAACCATTCTTTCTCATCAACGACACATTCGAATAAGCATCATCCAGTTTACCAACTTGAGTCAACCCAGAGATGAGAGTGAAGTATGTCGTAGAATCAGGGGAAATCCCTTCCTTGATCATCTCATCAAATAACGCCGTCGCCCTTCCTACATTGTTGGAATGAAGAAAAGCACCAATCAGGGTGCTAAAGGTGACAGCATTGCCTTTAACTTCCGGCCACTCGACCTTTTTCTTTCGAAAGAAATCGAGGGCACTTCCGATCATCCCATGCCTGCACATTCCATTTACAAAGGTATTCAGCGTAACCACATCGACAGCCACCCTTTCCTTCTCCATCCTGGTAAGCAATTCATGGGCCATGTCCAACTCTGCAGCCTTGCAGAAGGCATCGATCAAGCAGTTGTAAGTCACAGTGTCAGGATCACAAGCATGGCTTGATTTCATCCTATCAAGCAAGGAGAGACCATCCTGAAGCCTTCCTGCCTTGCAGAGCCCATCGATGAGAGTGTTAAAAATGATTGTGTCAGGGGACACCCCCGAATCTGGGCTTGACATTGCGTCGAGCACCTTCAGTGCATCGTCCAGGCGACGGGATTTGCAGAGGTGATTGATGAGTATACCGAAGGTGACTACGCTGGGACGAACGCCCAAGCCTTTCATCTCCGAAAAAAGAAGATTCATCCTTGCGAAGTCTCGAATTGAAGCGAGGCCGGTCAAAAGGGCGTTGCACACAGGGGCCTCGATGGAGCCGCCAGCATCCTTTACGGCGTGGAAGAAATCCCAGGCCCCGGAGGTGGCGCCGCCGCGGCACAGCTTGTTGATGAGCTGAGTGAACAGGAAGGCGTCGGGCGGGAAAAATCCCATCTTGCACATCCTGACGAGGAGGGCGACGAACTCCTCGTTCAGGGGCTGGCTTCGCTTGGCCAGGCCCGAGAAAACGATCGACCGAGTGGCGGCGTCAGGCGGGGAAGTGGAGTCAGGGGAAAGCATGCCGCGGAGGATCGACAAGGCGGCGGAGAGGCTGCCCGGAGAGGCGGAGCCGAGCAGGGAGCGGAGCTGGTAGTTAAGGTGGCGAAGTGAGTCATTGGGGGAGGGTTTCTCAGTTAAGAGGTGCTTCACGTCGCTCCGGGTGCCTACGCCACCATCGCAATCGACGGCGGTGGAAGAGGAGGCGGCGTGGCGGCGGTGGAAGAGGAGGAGGCGGCGTGGAAGAGGATTCTTCACCAGCTTCATCTTCCGTTTGGCCACTCGACGCGGCTGCTTTGGCCAAAACCTGGATTCTTATACCCGATAAGGAATCCGTTGGAAGGCGTCGACAGCGTCCATACTGCCATTAGATTCGTGCGGTGAACGTGATTAACCTGCTTGAGTACCAATTCATCACCATCCTTGTTAACAGAATATATAATTAAGAAAATATATATAGTAAACAATGTAGGTGAAAATTTAATTTTCTTAAACTTTTTTTTTATTTCTCTTAAACCAAACTTAAATAGCTGCGATACAATACAATGATCGATTTTTTATATGTAAGTGCAACCGTATGAATGAACTAACAACTTGTGTATTTCATCTTTTCCAAAGAAATTTGATTACTGAGCATTTGCTGGCTCAATCACGATAAAAAAATATTACGATACAGATTTCATAATCATCTGCTCAAATAGAATATTCGAAGAAGTGCTCGAATGGATCATTATTTTAGACAACGATGGAGAAACCATCTATTAAGCAGCAACCTGACCATAGAGATGCTTCCTTATCTGCAATTAACCGAAACAACTCAACTATTAGAAATTTGACGACAAATATTCTCAAAGAGATTTGTGAATGTTTATGATGACAAATATATTGTGCTTTCACAGAAGGGGACTAAGTTACACTAACTAACTTTTCATTTTCAACAAATCTTATTTTGAATGATAAAAAAAATAATAAGCAATGTTATCGAGTGTTTATATTCAAAATAAAAGGGCAAATTTCATTTCAATGCTTTTAAATCACCTTTTTAAATATGTATTTCCATCCAAACACTAAGTAGATTAAAAATGACAGGAAATTAGAGGGATAAAATTTCACTCCAAAGAGAATATCTTGAATCTTGTTTCTATAGCATTCACTGAAGTTATATAAGTGAGTACCTCAGGCAATTTCTTGCGGAAAGCGACATCCAATCTTGCATCAAGCGTATTTTCACAGACAATCTTCCCATCTATAGAAGCCAAGGCAACACCACCAGAGCTGATAATAAAGGATTTGTGTTAACGAAATAGAAGGACTGCACTCACACAAATTAACTCGATGCATATAATAGGAGCAAACAATTTGATTAACTATTGTTGTTTACACAGCACAATTGATATTATCAACCATGTAAAGATACCAAGTGTCCATTTAAGTGAATAGATGGACGGGATATAGGCCGGACAACTTTTGTTTTTGAACCATCCTTGCTGGGATCCTTTTCTAGTTTATGTATTAAGTTGGACATGGTATTTATGCTCCAATTTGAGGGAAAAGTGTTGAAGTCGGTAGGTATGTGTTTGGATTTAGACCCGCATTAGATGTTTAAGATTATGGTTTATGGTTGTCTAACAAATTAGTCCTCTTTGCAACAAGCAACACAATAATGTCTTTCCATGGCATTCAACAACTATTATATAAAAAAAGTGATTATTAATCAAGTAGGGGTAAAACACTTAATTATGATAAACGTATTCAACTCCTAATCCCCATGGATGTAAAAATGGATATCTATGACTATGTTCTGAAAGTGCATTACCAATGGAGACCATGAGCGTTATGGTGACTAGGGGCAGGTGGTAAGTAGACATTAGTGTCTACAACAATATTTGGTGGGTGAACACTTTCTTTAGCTGCATATTCATTTTTTGCTGACTCCAAAACAGACTCCACAAGATGAAGATCTTCTGTCCGACAACGCAACAAAACAGCTGGTTCTTTCAATCTGAGCAAGCTCTACAAGGACAAAAGAATTCCAATTTCAACTCCAATGAATTTGGAATGGAAAAAATAAATGAATTGAAGAACCAATCCTTTAAACTTAGCACACATAAAGAGAATAAAACATATTGCTTGGACTATAAGCAGAGAATCTTAGTAGTCTTTAGTTAGATCAAGGTGGAAAATAATGGTGAAATAATTAACATCAATGGCTAGCTATAAATAGGAAAGACTTTAGGTCATGCCATCATAATGCTAGTCTCACAAGTTCAAAGATTATATCAAAATAAGCTAAACCTGAGTTCTAAGTATTTCCTACTATAAATGTTTACTGTCAGTAAGTAGTAATGCAAGAAAAGATGCACAAGAATCAAACCTGAACAATGAGATCCTTCAATAGGTGTTTATATGAATGATCATGATGGATAACATTCAAGATGTGATGATGGCTGACACTCAGGAGCTCCTTTGCAGCAGCCTCTTTCATGGAGCCGACTAAATCATCTTGAGATTGAAGAACTTTGATACGAGAAGCATTCAGCTGCATTGAATATTCACTGCAGATAGCAATAGAGGAGACTCATGTTATCATTGATCACCATAAATAACTTAATATCCATTATTAGATGATAACTTATCAAAATATAAAGAATAAACTTCTCTCGACAATATATAAAAGGCAAGAGGATTATTATGGAGCAAACCGAACTCCAACTTCACTGTCTATAATCCTTTTGAGTACTTTATGAATACTTTAAAATTTTTCAATAATTTGTCCTTATTCATTTAACGTAACACATTTCAAAATAAATTGCTCCTAAAAAAATATTTTACATAAATACCAAGTTGAGATGAAAAGTATTACATTGAATTTGACAGCTGACATAAATATACAGGTGAACTAATCATAGACAAGCGTTAGCTCAATCCCATTCCTTTGTGAAAATCTAAAAAGGTTATATACATATATAGTCTTTCCATAAATTAGTTGATGAAATTTATATATTTATATTCCATATTATATATTTCTTGGTTCTCTAATCCAAAATATATGCATTTACATAATTTCAGTTATTTATATTTTCAATCATTGTCCTTTTTAGTTTGGGACACAGCATGACTCACGCATCTAGTTCCTATGCTTTTAGCTGGTCAGTATATTTTCTTTGTGACAAACAAAAACATGACATAGAGAAGCAATTTCTTCATATACAATTTTCAATGGAATAAATAAACGCTAAAATGAAAAATATTTGTGTACATGTTTTGAATTTTATGGTATATGGAAAATTAAAGCAGTTAAGAATAAGAAATCATGATGTCAGGATGATGGATCAAGTACATAGTTAATGAGGTTACTATCTAATCAAGATATCAAAGTATTATGACATTGTTGTGATTGCCTTCGCATGCAAATGAAGTAATTGTGTTATTTATTACCTCTTTTTAATGATAATATGTTCTTCATAGAAGAGTTGTGTTAGTTTGTATAGCACCAACCAACAATAGCTCATAGATTGTTTCCAAACTTAGTTGTCTGGATGAACTACACTTAATGACCACAAAATTAATGAAGCTGGCTATGTCGTATGTAAACATTAATTTTGACATAATTCACAAAATGAAGTGACCACTGAACATCAATGAACCATATGTTTGCTGGAAAATTAGTACGGTGTACCAAAAATAGCAAGTGACAAGATCATTGGTTAGAAAATTAACAAAGATAAAGCAGAAGAAAATCAATGGACAAGTATTTTACATTTTCTTCCGAATTTCAACTTGTTTCTCTTTACGTTCATATTCTTGTCTGATCTTCTTCTTTTCAGCTTCAACAAGTTGTAACTTCTCGATGTTAAATTCCTAGAAAGCAAATTGAGGAGCACACAGTTAAACAAAGACCAAAGCAAAAAAGCTTAGTAGAGTGAGAAATCAAAATGACATGTCATGCAATGAAAAATGCTTCTTAATTTATACTTATAATTCTTGGAGAAATGATGCTATGGCAACCACTGTGTTTGGTAGGGAAACCGATCTGTCCAGTAGGGATAAAGACGAGCTAGTGTCTGAAGAAAATATTCTCATCATACCATATGTGTGTTCATCTTGAGCATCAACTATCTTTCTATAACTCAATTTACATTTAATTAACAGGCAGCTATGTCTGAATAAATATTTTTGAAGAGTTGATGCCTCTTTTACCTCTTTTAGTTCCCCTTCTAATGATTTCTTCTTCTTTTTTAATTGCAAGGGCATTCCATGAACATTTCCTTTGATTGAGAAAATTTTGATAAGTAATCCATCAACATATTTGGTATGCAATCAGTCCATATTCGTAGTGAGTTAGTTTATTGAATTACTCACATTCAGCAATGCTTCCCCAAGCTGAGTTCCACTATGATTTTGTTGAATCTCCAAGGATGATTCACCTCCTTAACTCCATTGGTATTGAGGCTACTCCGATAATCTCCAGTGAGTTATGGTACCCCAAAAAATTGATACTGGTTGAACATGTCTCACTGTGTTTGTTAAGGCTCTAAACTTTAAATTGAATCCCTTATTTATGTTCATTAACATCAATCACTCCCATGCTTCCTTTTACCTACCATTATTGACCTCTAATAAACAATATAAGCCATAGGCACTTGTAATATGAAGCAAATGAAAAAAGGCGAAAATCCAATTAATACTATCGAGAATAAACAGTACAGGGTTTAGGGGTGGTAGATCGCCATAAGAGAGCAGGGTCGAATCCTCGGGGGAACGATCCCTTGGGAAATAAATTTCCTTTAAAATCGCTGTGGGTTTACCGCAAGAGAATAAACAGTACGACATAGCTTGTATGCGTGTTATCATGCTAACCGTGACTAGTTCGCTTTGTCCAACTATGAGCGACAAACAGCAAACGAAGACCGAATAAGAAGAAAGCAAAACTAGAGGAAGAGATCCGGAAAGTCATACCTCTTCGGCGGAGATGGAGATCTCGTTGGCCTTCTCCTCCGCCTCCTGGCGGATAAACCGCACCATCTGCTGGATCTGCTTGGAGACATCGGCGTCGTTCATCTTCCCTCTCCGGATGCCTTCCGATCGTCTGGAAACGAGATCGGAGAAGACCGACCGCCACAAGGGAGGCAGCAGCGGGAAGTCAAGACGACGGACGATGGACCAAAGAGCCAAGCAGAGTCACTGAGTCGCTCGCTATTGTCTCCGAGTCGCTCGAACCGAATCAGGTTCCGCTCCAAGTATTTTTGTAAACGGAACCCCAACTTCACATCTCAACGGTTCATCATCGTACTTTAACTCTCCGTCCTTTAGATGATGGCCGAGGTGCAATGAACCAAATCTACCGCCGGCAACTTCCTGCAAATTAAATCAGAATCCTTCATCGTCGGTCGGCTTCATGATGCATGTGGGTCGGTACAACTGCGTGCATGCGAAGCACCTACCTTCTCCTGGGCGTCTCGGCGTGAGGTCGCAGGGCGAGCGAGGAGCAGGGTGGCCGATCGTGACCAGCGTTGAGGCAGAAGGATTCAGCCATGAGAATTGAGTTGTGGATGGAGGAAGCGATCCTGGGCGTTAGAGCTTTGCAGAGGTCAAGGCCCTACAGATTTAACTCCAGCTGCTCGAGCAGCTTCTTCGCTTGGTTGAGCTCCGCGAGCAGAGCAGCGCAGACATTGGCCTCCATGGACGTAGCTGTCGAGAAACAGGGAATGGATCGGCTCCAGTTTCCGGCGCCGTGCTGTAGTTGAAGATCGATCGATCGATCGAAGTGCTTCCCCAGAGAGTTATATAGGCGACGAGGAAGCGCGTGGAAATTCAACGGCGAGGGATTTGTCAGACAAAACGAGTCGTTGGGATGCGAAGTGGAAGGACGATTTAAACCCTCAATTGCAAAATATCAGTGTCAATTTCTTTGTAAAAAGGAAAAAGGATAAATTTAAAATTATGAATTTTTAAAAAGACAGTATCTAATTTTCCGATTTTTCAAATGATACATTTATTTCTCATTTTACTCCATCAATCAACTTGTATTGCATTCAAAAACAAATAAGATGCCTTTAGTGTATAACTAAATTGGTTATGATGAAATAGACTTATAGAAAAGAATAAGAATTTGAATTTCAACGAAATCGAACAATACCCATACAAGTTTATCAAAAAAATCAAAAATATAAAAATTTTAAATTTGAATTATGATTTAATCATGTCAAACCCACTAATCTATTGATCTTTTATTTTAATTTTAAATTTAAGAAGAAACAATCTCCAACAAGCCAATCTGAACCCATCATAAATCGATCTATGTGGATCACAGACTTAGATTGGTCGGTCCGCCTAGTCGGCTCATCTAATTTCGTCTTAAAATTAATTGATAAAATTTTAATTTAATTAATTTAAATTATTTGACCGAATAAATCACTCTGACATATCCAAATCAAATTGATAATTATTATTTGAAATCCAATATTACAAGGGTGTTCTTCAAAATTCAGACTACAGTGGTTGATAGTGATCGACGGAAATACTAAATGAAAAATAAATACGTTTTTTGAAATATCTAAAAGTTAATTGTGCTTTTTGAAATGCCACAATAAGTATCCCGGGTCAATTACGGTATTTTATACGATTAATTTTATGTTTTGTAAAAATATAATTTCCACTTTTATGCAGCCGCCTATATTGGCTTCGCCGATTGGGAATTATCGGTAGGGTGGGCCCATTGCCATAACTATTTTTAAGCAGGAGCTCGGGAGCAACATGAGCCACTATGCCACGTGGAACGACAGTATCTGATTTTAAGCCGTCGCTGTCTATTTGGCTAACCATTCGATCGACCTCATTTCATTTGCCAACACTAGTTTGACACGTGTGGCCGGTGTGGGAATATAATTGTAGTCGAGATGGTTAATTCCACTTCCACGCGATCGAATAACGACAGCAAAACACGTGTACTTCTACCGAAGGTGCACGGCGAAGGAAACAAAATCATGATGTCACTTATAGAGAATGCGAAACATGTCTAGGTGCCCATCATTCAAACTTGATCGAGGACACGATGAAAGAATTGGTTGAACTCGTGTTCTCGATACTTTGCTATTGCCGTTGAATGACTTTGTCGATGGTGAGCTCATTGGTCAACGATTTATTATTATTATTATTATTATTACTTTGCTATTCTCGATACTTTGCTATTGACGTATACATTCAATGTAGTTGTTACATATTTATAATTATCATTGGTCAACGATTTTTTATTATTATTATTATTATTATTATTCCTACGTTCTTATCTTGTCCCGCATAGGCAACAAATAGTCCTTCCCGAAATTGATGTGATGGATGATAAAATTGATCCACCATGAATAATTAAAACATCTTTGACTATAATTGATCTGAGTAATTTTGATAATGATTTCAATCAAAATTATTATAATAGTATTTCAACGATTTTAATTAAGTTGAATTGATTTTAATTATAATTTTAAGTTTGTTGAAATAATTTTAATTAAAAAATATTATAACAATAGAATAAAAACATTTTCAAGATATTGAGATGCCTTTTTGATATTCTTGTCCCTTGCCATTTAGCATTCGCAATCCATCCAATCACCACAGCGGTAGATTTGGTTCATTGCACCTCGGCCATCATCTAACGGACGGAGAGTTAAAGTACGATGATGAACCGTTGAGATGTGAAGTTGGGGTTCCGTTTACAAAAATACTTGGAGCGGAACCTGATTCGGTTCGAGCGACTCGGAGACAATAGCAAGCAACTCAGTGGCTCTGCTTGCCTCTTTGGTCCATCGTCCGTCGTCTTGAATTCCTGCTGCTGCCTTCCTTGTGGCGGTCGGTCTTCTCCGATCTCGTTTCCAGACGATCGGAAGGCATCCGGAGAGGGAAGATGAACGACGCCGATGTCTCCAAGCAGATCCAGCAGATGGTGCGGTTTATCCGCCAGGAGGCGGAGGAGAAGGCCAACGAGATCTCCATCTCCGCCGAAGAGGTATGACTTTCCGGATCTCTCCCTCTAGTTTTGCTTTCTTCTTATTCGGTCTTCGTTTGCTGTTTGTCGCTCATAATTGGACAAAGCGAACTAGTCACGGTTAGCATGATAACACACATACAAGCTATGTCGTACTGTTTATTCTCTTGCGGTAAACCCACAGCGATTTTAAAGGAAATTTCCCAAGGGATCGTTCCAAGGACCCTGCTCTCTTATGGCGATCTACCACCCCTAAACCCTGTACTGTTTATTCTCGATAGTATTAATTGGATTTTCGCCCTATTTTCATTTGCTTCATGTTACAAGTGCCTATGGCTTATATTGTTTATTAGAAGTCAATAAATGATAGGTAAAAGGAAGTATGGGAGTGATTGATGTTAATGAACATAAATAAGGGATTCAATTTAAAGTTTAGAGCCTTAACAAACACAGTGAGACATGTTCAACCAGTATCAATTTTTTGGGGTACCATAACTCACTGGAGATTATCGGAGTAGCCTCGATACCAATGGAGTTAAGGAGGTGAATCATCCTTGGAGATTCAACAAAATCATAGTGGAACTCAGCTTGGGGAAGCATTGCTGAATGTGAGTAATTCAATAAACTAACTCACTACTAATATGGACTGATTGCATACCAAATATGTTGATGGATTACTTATCAAAATTTTCTCAATCAAAGGAAATGTTCATGGAATGCCCTTGCAATTAAAAAAGAAGAAGAAATCATTAGAAGGGGAACTAAAAGAGGTAAAAGAGGCATCAACTCTTCAAAAATATTTATTCAGACATAGCTGCATGTTAATTAAATGTAAATTGAGTTATAGAAAGATAATTGATGCTCAAGATGAACACACATATGGTATGATGAGAATATTTTCTTCAGACACTAGCTTGTCTTTATCCCTACTGGACAGATCGGTTTCCCGACCAAACACAGTGGTTGCCATAGCATCATTTCTCCAAGAATTATAAGTATAAATTAAGAAGCATTTTTCATTGCATGACATGTCATTTTGATTTCTCACTCTACTAAGCTTTTTGCTTTGGTCTTTGTTTAACTGTGTGCTCCTCAATTTGCTTTCTAGGAATTTAACATCGAGAAGTTACAACTTGTTGAAGCTGAAAAGAAGAAGATCAGACAAGAATATGAACGTAAAGAGAAACAAGTTGAAATTCGGAAGAAAATGTAAAATACTTGTCCATTGATTTTCTTCTGCTTTATCTTTGTTAATTTTCTAACCAATGATCTTGTCACTTGCTATTTTTGGTACACCGTACTAATT